>NW_022589743.1:8248195-8253709 GCF_004348235.1 Phoca vitulina | reverse complement strand
CCCACCCCCCCAACTCCAGCAACCCTCAGTTTGTTTCCTGAGATTAAGAATTCCTCATATCAGTGAGGTCATATGATACATGTCTTTTCTGTGATTGACTTATTTCACTCAGCATAACACCTTCCAGTTCCATGCACGTCGTTGCAAATGGCAAGATCTCATTCCTTTTGATGGCTGCATAATATTCCATTGTATATATATACCACATCTTCTTTATCCATTCATCTGTCGATGGGCATCTTGGCTCCTTCCACAGTTTGGCTACTGTGGACATTGCTTAGAGCTGTGTGTTCTAATGGGAGGTTTGTAGAATAGCCTGAGAGCCAGCCTACTCTGAGAAAGTATAAGTTTAAAATGACTAGCCTTCCAGTTTCTTTTTCTTTTTTCTCAAAAAAAACCAAACAAAACAAAGCAAAACTTAAACTGAGGCATAGGAAATGTGCTAATTATCCTCCAGGGGCTATAGCTGCTGTTCAGCGCACTCATTCCTGGAGCGTCAGTACTACTTGACTCCTGCACCCACCCCTCTCATCCCTACCCATCCCTACCCCAACTTTGACTCCCTTCCTAGTGCATTGGGAAATTAGGGTTTTGAGCTTTGGATTCAAGTTGCTATGTAGAGTCTTGCTTTCATCAGTTACTCACTGGTGAAGTAAGCTATCCGTCTGAGTGATATGTCCTCATCTGTAACCTAAAGATAAAATCTACTTGTAGAGTTACTGTGAGAATGTGTTGTGAAGCATCGTATACCTATGATGGAGGTGTTATTAGTATCCTCAGAAAAGCAAAGCTAATGGATTTTACCTCTCATCCTCACTAAAAAACTTCTACAAGATGTACTTTAGGCAAAAGAAAATTGAACCCACAAACTAGTTTTGAGAATAAATACTGATCACAGAAATCTGTACAGATAAAGATGCATCTAAATAATCTCTAAAGGGGGAGGAGTTGATTAAACAAAGTGGAACTAAAATACTGGACAAAAGTAACATTTAAGTTGGGAGTTATGATTAAAGTTCAATTATTTCACAGTTCTTATTGTTCAGAAAATATATAGGAATGTTAATTAACTTTTGACTTTAAGGATAAAATTTTAAGGATAACCTCTACATAAATAGGTTATTCAAGTTTTCAGCCAGTAGTGGGGATAAAAGAATAAAGGAAACCTGATCAGTAAAATATAAGTTAGAAAAGGAAAGAAAAAGAATAAGAAAAGAACAGAAAAATCAGAGTAACTAGAAAGTACAAAATAAAGTGGTAGAAATAAATCAAAATGTGCAAATAATCACCATAAATGTATATGGACTGAGTTTAATAGCACAGACATTGTCAGATTGAAATAAAAGAGAATCTAGGGGCACCTGGTGGCACAGTCAGTTAAGCATCTGATTCTTGCTTTCGGCTCAGGTCATGATCTTGGGGTACTAGGATCGAGCCTTGTGTTGGGCTCTGTGCTCAGTGCAGAGTCTGCTTAAAAGACTCTCTCTCTCTCTCTCTCTCTCTCTCTCCCCCCCCGCCCCTCCCTACCACGTTCTTTCTCTCTCTCCAATAAAAAAAAATTAAAAAAAAAAAAAAAAAAAAAAAAAGAGAATCTAGATATATGTTTACAAGGGACCCACTTAAACTTAAGGATATAAAGAATTGGAAGTAAAAGAAAGGGAAAAGGTATAGAAATTAACAGAAAGAAAGCTTGTGTAGCTATACTAATAGTAAAATAGACTTTATTTTTTAAAAATATTTTATTTATTTATTTGACAGAGAGATACACAATGAGAGAGGGAACACAAGCAGGGGGAGTGGGAGAGGGAGAAGCAGGCTTCCTGTGGAGCAGGGAGCCCAATGTGGGGCTCGATCCCAGGACCCTGGGATCATGACCTGAGCCGAAGGCAGATGCTTAACAACTGAGCCACCCAGGTGCCCCTTAAAATAGACTTTATGATCCCTAATGTTTTCTGATCTAATGAAAGGAGGAAAAATTCACTAGGAAGATGTAGCAGTTATAAACTTGTTTGCAATTAATATATAGCATCTTAATATATAAATCAAAAATCAGTGGAATTACAGGGAAAAGTTAACAAATTGACTAACGTAGGACGGGCATTTTAACAAATGTCTCTCTGATTGGTAGGTTAGAAGAACAAAAAATTTAAGAGGATATAGAATAACAAAATTAACAAACTTAATTTAGTGGAAATAAATGAATTATCTATCCAACAATTAGAGGGTATATATTAATGCACTCATGGCACATTTACAAAAATGTACTAGGCCACAAAGCAATAACTGACCTGCTTTTAGTCTCTAGCAATCAGTTAGTTTGCATTTCCTAGAATTTTACATGAATGGAATTATAGAGTACACACTTTTTCTTTTTTTCCTGGCTTTCCTTTCTTAGTATAATTATTTTGAGATTCGTCCATATTGATGCATGTATCAGTAGTTCATTCTTTTATTGCCCTTTAGTATGCTATAATTTGTTTATTCATTCAACAGTTAATGGACATTGGATTTCTTCAATTTTTGCTTTTTATAAGTGAAGCTGCTGTGAGGTTTTATATACAAAATTTTATGTGAACATATGCTCTCATTTCTATTGGATAGGAGTAGAATGCCTGAGCTGTATGGTAGAGGTATAAAGTGATTGTATCATTTTACTTACCCATCAGCAGTGTAGTCACTTTGTGGAGCTCTGTATCCTCACTGAATATTGGTATGTTCAGTCATTTTAATTTTAGCCATTCTAGCAGTGGTATCTCATTGTGGTTTGAATTTGCATTTCCCTGGTGACTAATGATGTGCATCTTATGTGCTTATTTCTAGATAATTTTTGGTGAAGCATCTATTTAAATCTTTGCCCATTTTTCACTGGGTTGTTTATTATTGAGTGATAGGACTTCATTATATGGTCTAAATACAAGTCATTGTTGAGCAAATTTCTTACAAAGGTTTTTTATTTTTTTTCTCAGTCTGTGGCTTGCTTTTTCATTTTTATGGCAAAGTCTTTTGAAGATCAGAACTTTGAATTTTTTTTTAAAGATTTTATTCATTAGAGTGCAAGCAGGTGGGAGAGGCAGAAGGACAGGGGGAGGGAGAAGCAGACTCCCCGCCCAGCAGGGAGCCCCACGTGGGGCTCAATCCCAGAATCCCGGGATCATGACCTGAGCTGAAGGCAGATGCTTAACCATCTGAGCCACCCCGGCACCCCTAGAACTTTTGAATTCTAGTGAAATCCAGTTTATTAATTTTTTCTCTTAAAGTTTATGTGTTTGTGCCCTTTAAGATATCTTTTCCATACCCAAGGTGTGAAGATTTTCTCCCAAGTCTTTCTGTAGAAGTTTTATAGTTTTAGCTTTCAAATTTAGTTCTGAGATTAATTTCTAGTTAAAGTTTATATTTTATGGGAGGTTAAGGTAAAGGCTTATTTTTTGCTATGGCTTTTCAGTTGTTCCAGTACCATTTATTGTAAAAACTATTCCCTCTCGGGGCGCCTGGGTGGCTCAGTTGGTTAAGCGACTGCCTTCGGCTCAGGTCATGATCCTGGAGTCCCTGGATCGAGTCCCGCATCGGACTCCCTGCTCGGCAGGGAGCCTGCTTCTCCCTCTGACCCTCCCCCCCTCATGTGCTCTCTCTCTCTCATTCTCTCTGTCTCAAATAAATAAATAAAATCTTTAAAAAAAAAAAAAAACAACAAAAAAAACTATTCCCTCTCTATTGAATTGCTTTTGTACTTCGGTCAAAATTCCATTGACTACACACACCCACACATGCAAAATGTTGATTGCTATAGCTTCATAATAAGATTTGAAATCATTTAGTGCACACCTTTCAACCTTGTCTCTCTTTTTTTTTTCCCCCAAAGCTTTGGCTGTCCTTTTCATTTCCATATAAATTTTAGTATGATTCTGTCAATTTCAACCACAAAGCCTGCTGGGATTTTTTTAAAATTTTTTTTATTGTTGTGTTAATCCCCATATATTACATCATTAGTTTTAGATGTAGTGTTCCATGATTCATTGTTTGTGCATAACACCCAGTGCTCCATGCAGAACGTGCCCTCCTCAATACCCATCACCAGGCTAACCCATCCTCCCACCTCCCTCCCCTCTAGAACCCTCAGTTTGTTTCTCAGAGTCCATCATCTCTCATGGTTCGTCTACCCCTCCGATTTCCCCCCCTTCATTCTTCCCCTCCTGCTACATTCTTCTTCTTTTTTTTTTCTTTCTTAACATATATTGCATTATTTGTTTCAGAGGTACAGATCTGAGATTCAACAGTCTTGCACAATTCACAGCGCTTACCAGAACACATACCCTCCCCAGTGTCCATCACCCAGTCACCCCATCCCTCCCACCCCACCCCCCACTCCAGCAACCCTCAGTTTGTTTCCTGAGATTAAGAATTCCTCATATCAGTGAGGTCATATGATACATGTCTTTCTCTGTTTGACTTATTTCGCTCAGCATAATACCCTCCAGTTCCATCCACGTCGTTGCAAATGGCAAGATCTCATTCCTTTTGATGGCTGCATAATATTCCATTGTATATATATACCACCTCTTCTTTATCCATTCATCTGTCGATGGACATCTTGACTCTTTCCACAGTTTAGCTGTTGTGGACATTGCTGCTATAGACATCGGGGTGCACGTACCCTTTCGGATCCCTACTTTTGTATCTTTGGTGTAAATACCCAGTAGTGCAATTGCTGGATCATATGGTAAGCCTGCTGGGATTTTGACTGGTGTTGAATTGATAGATCAGTTGATCAATTTGGGGGAATGGACATCTTAGTAATACTGAATCATCCAGTTTCTGAACACAGATAAACATCCATCTCTCTAGGTCTTTTTATTTATTTTTAATTTTTAAAATTTTTTTAAAGATTTTATTTTTTTGACAGAGAGAGACACAGTGAGAGAGGGAACACAAGCAGGGGGAGCGAGAGAGGGAGAAACAGGCTCCCCGCTGAGCAGGGAGCCTGATGTGGGGCTTGATCCTAGGACCCTGGGATCATGACCTGAGCCGAAGGCAGATGTTTAACAACTGAGCCACCCAGGAGCCCCTCTCTAGGTCTTTATAATCTTTCTCAGTAATGTTTTCTAGTTTTCAGGTCTTACACATATTTTGTAATAACTATTTCATATCTTATGCTATTTTAAATGATATTTTTCAATTTCTGGTTGTTTGTTGTTAGCATATAGAAATACAACTGAGTTATTACAAAGCTGTCATCGTCAAGACAGTATGGTACTGGCACAAAAACAGACACATAGATCAATGGAACAGAACAGAGAGCCCAGAAATGGACCCTCAACTCTACAGTCAACTAATCTTTGACAAAGCAGGAAAGAATGTCCAATGGATAAAAGACAGTCTCTTCAACAAATGGTGTTGGGAAAATTGGACAGCCACATGCAGAAGAATGAAACTGGACCATTTCCTTACACCACACACAAAAATAGACTCCAAATGGTTGAAAGACCTCAATGTGAGACAGGAGTCCATCAAAATCCT
>NW_022589743.1:8162702-8218195 GCF_004348235.1 Phoca vitulina | reverse complement strand
TTTTTTTTTTTTTTTTACAATTTTTTAAAGAGTTCTTTGTACTAAAGCTAGAGAATTTTCAGTATTTTTTCTGTCCATAATTGCTCAAAGTTCAGATTTTAGAGAATCATCACTGACCGTATCCTTGGATGTAGCAATCTCTATTCCTACTTATAAAGACGTTAAGGAAGTTTTCTTGTCTCTCGTATACATAGCACACTTACACAAAACTTTTAGAAGGTTTTTGTGAATAAGCAGAATATTTATTTACTGCTGTCTGTCTCAAGCACAGTGACTGACAGAGTTAATAGTCAGCAACATGTGTCCAAGGTCTCTGTTTTGTGCTCTGTTTCTCCATCTGAATTTTTCTCTCATCTGGGCTAAGCAGTAGGTGGGGATGAAAGTAACCAAGTTTCAGGTTACATACATCCTGAAAACAGCTTCCTTCTGGAATTTGTTGACTCTCTTCTATTTCCCTGTTTTATACTATTAAAAGTCTCATGTCCACAGCTGCACAGGGTTTTTGCATTTAACCATCTCATTTTTTTTTTTTCTGTAGGAGAGCCAGTACTCCCACACACATTGTTTTAGCCTAATTTTGATAGAAACATATAAGCCAGTATTGGGAAATCTTATATAAAATCCCATCAGTCTATCGCAATTTCCACTTTGGAGTATTCTGTTTTCCACATATGTCTATTTTTCCACAGTGGTAATCATCCTGCAGGTATTACTTTATATGCTCATTTAAAACAGCATTGCAACATTTATTTTTGCTTGTACATGGCATTTATAATTTTTTATCCTTAAGAATTTACAGTATTACATCAAAATCAGCATGGTGTTGAGCCTTGAATGAAATGGACATGGTATTGTTCTAGTAAGTAAAACGTTCAGGATACGTATTTGGGTAATATCACAAATTTAGTATATGATTTAACTAGTCCTCCAATTTTTTTTTTTTTAAGATTTTATTTATTTGTCAGAGCACACAAGCAGGAGGAGAAGCAGGCAGAGGGAGAGGCAGGCTCCTTGCTGCCTCTCAAGCAAGGAGCCTGATGCGGGACTTGATCTCAGGACCCTGGGATCATGACCTGAGCCAAAGGCAGACGCTTAACTTGACTGAGCCATCCAGGCATCCCTCCAACTTGTTTTCTGACACGAAATCCAGAGCTTACTCCATTAGACCACCTAATATAGATAAGAGGCTTTAAAACACCTGCCTTCCAAATACCACTATTAGTTTGCGCCTTCAGTTTTATGAGAGCTGTATCACTTTATCTGTGCACAATGAGGATACAAAACATCTCTGTTCTAGTGCTTAGCTCTCTCTTAATGGCTTATGACGTCCCTTCAGGAATGTCTGCTTTGCTCTCTGCCTTTCACCTTTAGTCTCCTCAGGTAAGTTGGGTTGATTAGCCACCATCCAAAATGGACCATTTTTCTTGGGTGGTCATAAGTTGGGAAATTCTTCCTAACCCAATCCATTGTGACAAAGACACCAACACTGGTTTTCCTTGAAGCACATGATTTCACCTGCCACAGAGTAGGTCTTGAGTATTCATTCCCTAGCAAGATTTTTTTGAGGTTTCTTGTCCAGTGCTTTCCACCTGCTATCTTCCAGGTTCTACAACTCTGAGGATGCTCTTTCCTAGCTCTGTGACTGTGTTTCTTGTGTATAATCTTTCTTTTGTACAATGACAACATGCTCGTCCCTTTCTCAGTATGGCCCCTTGAAGTCATATCTCATTACTTCATCCAGAGGCAATGTCCTGGTCTTCCTTAAATAACTGCTTTCTAGTCTCAGGGTCCACATTATCTTCTGGTTCTGTCATAATTCTGTCTTAATACTCCACCCTCCTATTTTCTTTCTTCAGAGGTTGTAATTCCTGTTCTTCCATTACCCCTCTTGCCTGTCTGTAGTCAATAATCAATAACTTCTTACTTGTGTGCTTCTGTCCATGCCTTCAGGCTTCTGTCCATGCTCTTAGTGGGCTACACCATCTACCAGTAAGCAGATGGACTGGAGTAATTGAAGGTCAGACTCGGGTTATTTGAAGACTGTGTACCTGGATGCATCATTTTGATTTTTTTATATGACTGTCCTTATTGAGCTAGGTTTTGAGATGACACCAAGGTTAGTACTGAGGGATGTTATACATAAAATAGCCATATAAATCTTGAGACTGTACATCTCGTAGGCAGGGTATTGAGGCTTTTGTCTGTTATATTACGTAGTTTCTTCTATGTGAGGACGCGGAATAATCACCATCATGTTCTAAGTCCAGAAAAGCTGGACTTACCCTCAGTAATATTGTAAATCTACTAATTGATCATAATATTTTCATTTTTTTTGCCCAGGGAAATCAGATGTAAATGTGTACTTTCTTTTGTGAAAATGTGTTAGATATTAGGATATAAATCTTTGTATCAGTTATCTTTTTTTTTTAGTTTTCAGTTTTTATTTACAGCACAACTTTCTATCATTAGTGCACTCATTGAATAATTGTGATTAAACACACATTTAAACTACTGTTAACCTTTCCTAATAATTACAGAGCTTAAAGGGACCTCGTACAATATAACCATTTTTATTCATTGTTTAGATACTTGAAGACCCCATTATGCTTTTTTTTTTTTCCTGGCAAATTGTATCAGTTATCTTTGACTTCTCACTTTCTGCCTTTTTACACCCATTATCTCACTTATTTTGAGGTCTTATGATATTCAGTTTACTTTTCATAAGCTGCCTCAAATTTCTCCTTTTGTTTGAGCTAAAATATCTATAAAAACAAGTATATGTAACTAAATAAAAATTTTATATTCAGTAGTTCAATTGGTTTAAAATGATTTTATTGGAATAAAACTGAATTGAACAGATTATAAAACTTTGTTAGACTGTAAGCATTAAAACTGTTTTAAAATTTAAAAAAATATATTCTATTAACTAAAACATATATATTTTTCTACTATTTGTTTCTGAATTTTTTCCAAGCCATGGTATTTTTAAATCATTTTAACTTTTTATTATTGGGTTATCATTGCATTTTCTAATTGGGGAGGTTCATTCTGGAAATAAACAGATGAGATTTTATCTTTCTTGCTTAGGCTTTAGATTTTTATATTTAGGAATTTGTACATCTACATCATCTGTACCTTGAAATTAAAACCTCTTCAAGGTCAGGGCCAGTAATGACTTTATTATTACTCAGTAATGAAGTGCCTTCATAACTTACTAGCTCTGTGACATTGAGCAAATGACATCTCTCTGAGCCTCCGTTTCCTCATCTGTAACATGTGGATAATTAGAGTATCCATTTCATAAAGTTGTTGATTTAAAAGATTAATTACATCAAGCATTTAGAACTATTGCTTTTAGTATATTAGTAATGGCAATAGTAGCTGTTTTAACTGATAAATCCCCAAATCTCAGTTGTTTTACAAAACAAGTTTATTTTTCACTCCATAAGTGAGAGAGGATGGGCTCTGTTCCACACGGTAATTCAGGGGCCCAGGCTGATGGAAGCTTTGCCATCATCAATATGTAACCTTTAAGTTTCTTCTGAGTGCTCTATTATCCCTCCATCCCTCCATTCATCCATCTCAGGCAGTCTTGGTGGAATATATGCATGGAGAAGGAGGGGAAAGGTTAATGGATAATATTAGGTTTTTACTGTCTAGGCCTGGACATGGCATATGTCACTCTGCCCACAGTGGCCAGATCACATGGTCCTACTTATATGTGATTGTGGCTGAGAAATGTAGTAGCTGCATGGGCAGCTTCTTTCCAGCAATAACTCTTCCCTACAGAAAAGGATCATGAATCTTTGATAGAAAACCTGTCACTTCCACACAGGTATGGGAAGTAATTAATAAATGGTAGGTATTATTTTTATATCTTTATATATCACAATATATCATAATTAAAATTTACTTGTTAGACTCTTCAGTTAGACTGGGAGTGCTTCCAAGTCACACAGGGATTACATCCTGCCCAGAGTCCCTGATTGTTGGCAGAATTGAAGAACAATGCAAGTTCTTAACAGATGCTTGGTGACTGGATATCTGTGGATGCCATGCGCTTAAAGAATGAACGAATACCTGATTTGATGTTGGATATGCAATCATAATTACCATTAGTATTAATTGAAAATTACAAATAGGTTCTTAGAGTTGTAAGTTTAAAGTTCTGAAAAAGTGAACTGGTCACTTTGCTTAGCCTCACTGAGTATCAACGGTCTGAAGAAAAATAAGCCATCTGGGCATAGATGGACATGTAGAATAATAGATGCTGCCATGGCAGTTAATGACAATGTGGTTGGTCTCTTTGAAATACTGTATGATGGTTATCACTAACTTCCCATTTCTTCAGACTCTTTTGGAAACACTAAATAAAGCTAGATGTGCAATGCAATTTATCAATGATTTTGTAGTCTAAAATCAATATCCAGAGTTGTGAGAATCTGCTTAGATTGACTAACCTTTCCTCCACTGCTCCAGTATGTGTTAGCACCTGCTTTTCCAATTAGATTCTATTTAATCTCATGGGGATGGGATGTTGAAGAGTATCCTGTTCCTTCAGCATTTGTTCCTTAGTACTTCTGTTAAAATCACAAAGAGGACTCTTTTAAGGCAGCTAACTTGCAATCAATCCTCTGCCTTCTTGGAGCATGGTTTTAGCATCTCTTACGACATGCCATACATGTTCTCCTATGAGGAGGCAATATTTTAGAAGGCCAGAGCTGTAGAGGGAAAAAGTAGCATGAGCTATTTTGTCATTGTTCCTTTGGAACTTTCACATACCCTCCTTCTTCTGGTTCCTCTGAGGTCAGGACAAAAGAAGGGTTCTAGATGGTAGGAGAGCAGTCTTTTTGTTTAGTTGTTTGTGTTTTCTTCTCTGGTTATACATGCACTGTCTCATGGCAGGCATCTAGATACTGGCTCTTTTGTGCATGTGTCAGTGGGTTCTCTAACTAGGGGACATCTCTTGTGCACGGGCTCCTGGTATGGATGCAGTCTGTGGCTGACCTAACACCCCAGTAGCTTTTGCCTATAGCAGAATCCCTACAGCTTCTTACTGCTTGCTTGTCCTATCCCAGCAGGGCATCCTTTTTGGCAGAAGCTAATCAAGGCAGTTCAAATATGGTTTCTTGGTCCTTAGGACACTCCAGTATTCTTATCCTGCCAAATCATGGAAGGGCAGTTTGCCTAGATTCTAGTAGCCCTCTCTTAAATGTGTAGACAGGGGCTGATCCAGCCAGGCTCCTACCTTCAGACTTCCTCAGTAACTACTAGGTATGTTGATTTGTACCCTCAAACTCCTGAGGGGATGTATCAGACTCTTCAAATATCTATCTCCAAAGCACATAGACAGACCTGTGAATTTTTCTTGCTCTAAAGGCTTTAAACCAGTATCAATCTCACTTCCTTTCTTTTATCAACCCAATCTTTAAGCTCTCTTTCTCTTGGTGTGATACAGGGGAGGCCCCACCCTTCGAAGTCTCTTCCTAAGGTGGTGGGTGGAGAAAAAATTCTTCACTTGTATGAATATTCTCCTACCAGTTCTAGTCAGTGACCATTTGAATTCCTAGCTGTATACAGACCAGAAGCAGAAAGTGATGGAAGATTTTATTGTTACTGCATTGACTCTTTCATGTTTTAGTGCAGCATGGATTTATCTTATGTATAGTAATTCTCTGATGAGAATTCTGTACAGTTACCACAGGTCAAGCCATTTCAGGTCCTTTAGTTATTTTAAATTCTAAAATCCCATATGAAATTCACCTTTACAGTTCCCCTTTCTTTAATTTTATTTTTGTTTCTGTGTGTTTTTATGTTTTGCTGTGTGCTTGGACCCTCTCTCTTCTCTTACAAACCACATCTTGTAAGTCTGTGTTTGGATTTAATTTTCTTTTGCATAACCCAAGAGATCTATATCATGAAAATCTGTTGTTTTGCCACCAATAAAGTGGTTCTGATTCTAAAAAAGAAAATATAGCAACTTGTATGATTATGTGATTTTGGCTAGATTTTTCTGCATTTAATGGTTAGGTATGTTGCTTTCTGAGATTGAATAGCATCTATTACCCCTTGTCTCTCCTGAACCAGTTCATCATTAATTTCTTAGTCCAGATAATTACTGTGTCATTCATGATGATGCTTGGATAGTTAGCCATGCAGATAGAGCAAAGAATCTAGGGGCATGTTTTATTGTTTTCAACATTAGGGCTTTAGCCCAAATCCCGAGATAATAACGAATGTTCCATTCAGTATACTGTTTTACTTTACCAGGAAAAAGAATGGTTTATTTTCTGTTCTGTAAATATGAAAGAAAATCTTAAGTGACCTACCTGAGACTCCTGACACATATTATTATTCACATGACAGACAGTTGATGACCACAAACCTGAACAAGTTGCAGATGCTGGGTGGTAGGGATAAGTGGTTCTTTTACCACACCAGACAGTACACACATTCTAGTCTTCTCTGCAAAACTCAAATGGCCACATCTTGAACCTTCAAAGTGACTTATAAATATTCAAAAATCCCCCAGTGTTAAATATGCAGATGCCTAAGATCTGCTATATGGAGGTAATAGGATTGTTTCAAGGATTAAATGCAATTATGTTTTTTCTTTTTCTGACCCTGAAATCAAAAATACTTCCCTGGCCGGCTTGACTAAAATCTTTCTGAGGTCTGATACTTACTTATTTCTGTCCTCTTCCACCATCCCGGTGGGGTTGAACATATCTTTAAAGTATTGTCAACTTGGATTTTCATCTGGAACCTAAAGGGATCCTGAATCATTTGTACTTTCTAGGGAAACTAGCCAGTGGTTTGATCCCTTTGTTTTCTCCCCTTTATAGGAAAATTCCTCAAAAAGAGATGTCTATATTTGTTTTTTCCATTTCCTTTATTCTCATTCGAACCCACATTAATTGGTGTTTTGTTCCTTCCTCCATTGAAAGAGTGTTGCCATAGTCCGTGATGAATCACCATAATATCAAATCCAGTAGGTGATAATTATTCCTCATCTGATTAGGTCTAGTAACATTAGGAAGAATTAATCATCTTCTTGAAACACCTTTTCACTCTGCTTCCAGGAACTGTCCTCTCAGTCTTCCTTCTATTCTACTTGTCACCCTTTCTCAGTCTCCTCTTTTCATTCTTCCTCATCTTCTTGAAGCTCAGTCTTCAGACCTGCTCTCCTCTGGTTCCACACTCCCTAGGTTATCTACTCTCTCAGTTTCAGGGGTTTAAAAGCCATCTGAACTCTGACAGTGCCTAAATTTATATCTACAACCCACATCCATCTCCTGAAATGGTTCTCCTATATCCAACTGCCTACTCAACACATCCCCCTCAGATGTAAAGTTGCTATCTCAGACTTAATATGGCTAAAATGTAACTCATGATTTCTAAGCTCCCAATCTGCTCCTCCCACAGGGATATCTTAATAATTGGCAACTCCATCCTACCAGTTGCTTGGGCCAAGAATCTTGGAGTCATCTTGAGTTCCCGCTCTCTTATTTTCTATATGACTGTATTGGAAAATTCTTTCAGTGGTACCTTTAAAATATATCCAGAATCCAGTCACTTCTCAAGTGCTACTTATTTTACCTAAAGTGATACTGTTGTTCACTTGGGTTATTATAATAACCTACTAAGTTCCCCCGCCACTCCCTGCCCTTGGCAAGAAGAATAGGCATTCAAACAATGTGAACTAACCGAATTAATACTCAATTGGAATTCAGATTTTTGCTAAAGGAATAAATGCATAGTTGCCTCTTTTTGAGGTGGCTGTCTGGACGTCATCTCACCCAGGTTCACCCTCAGGATTTAAGATAGCTTTAAGTCTCCCTCACTGATCAAAATGTACACACACACACCATATCTTCTTTATCCATTCATCTGTGGATGGACATTTGGGTTGCTTCCATAGATTGGCTATTGTAAAGCTGCAATAAACATAGGAGTGTATGGATCCCTTTGAATTAGTTATTTTGAAGATCAAGATTCTTTTTATAATAGATGATAGAGTAAGAAATTAAGAGTGAGTGGAATCTGGCAGAGCTGCCCATCTAGCTGGGGTCTTAAATCTGATATGATTGTCCCCTGACATCCCAATAACAGGAATGACTTGAAAATCAATGGCTGCTGATAAAAAATTTTCTACTGAAATGGACCCACACCAGCATTTATGCTGGCTTGGTTTGTTTCTCACTCACTCTGACCCATTCCATTATTTATTGCCACAGGGTTGAGGCTTGAATATTATCTCAGTCCTGCTTTTCTCATTGACCTACTTTTAGGCTTCATGCTATGTGGATATGATCTGCCTTTGGCTATTAGGTTCATCAAAAACTTTAGTTTTCAATAATAACTTTTAGTTCTCTATGCCAGGTGCCCTAGGGCCTTTGGATCCTCAGCCAAATCACAAAAATGAATAAAAACAACTTTTCCACTTTCACTAATAGGAGAACAAACTTCTCATCACACTTTCAGAAGAGTTGGCCTTTCTTCACAGTCTCTTGTTTCGGGTGATGGGGTTTGAGATTTAATCAAAGGATATTTGGCTCACACAGAAAGGTGTGGAATTGGTAGCACTTAACTACAGCCCTGCTTTTAGTATTCAGATAATAATGATTATAGCTGCAATTAATACCACTTACTTTGTGCTAGACAGTGTGTTGTATTCTTTACATTTAATCCTCACAGTAGCCTTATGAGATCTGGACTATTGTGATCTCCTTTAGACTTGTGTAAAGTCACAGAAGGCCTCTTCTTGGAGAAGGACATTCAGATGTTCTCCTAAAGCCAAAGACTATTCTTTTGGAAACTTTACAGTGTTATCTCCTTTAGAACAAGGAATAGTGACTATGAGACAGGACATGTTACTTTCTCCTTTTTCTGTAAGAGAAAGGGCCCACTTCTTTTGAGTCCTCTCCTAATTATATTCATTTCTATCCTGGAATAGAGTAGAATAGAGTAGAATAGAATAGAAGAATAAGGTAGCAGGGCAGTTTCAATGCACTTTTAGTGCCTAGTTCCAGACAATGAGTGAGGCTCCCAAGTGATTTCCTAATGTTCCCTACCTGGTAGGAGCTTAGGGAAGCTACCAACTTATTTATGTCATTGAACAAACCATGAGGTAAAGATAGTTTCTGTCCTAGCAGATTCTGAAAAATGGAGCCAAAAACTTTTTAGAGGAAGAAGCCACATTTGAGGAGTGTTCTCCTGAGTTATCTTGTCCCAAGTGATTCACTCTGTCGTTACTTATTAAAAGTAGCTGTGACTTAAATGCTGATGTTTAGATTAGATTTTTAGTGTATCTGTTTCAGTATTTTTCAGAAAAGAACTGTAATTCTACCTTTGGTCCTTTGTAGCTACATTAATAAGGCCACACCTATATAAATAACCTTTGTCTGAAAGTGGAAGTACTTCATGAATCAGACTGACAAAAACAATGAAAACCAACTCATTTAAACCTATAATTGGATCATTCCTACTTTTGGCAATCTCCTGTATATTTCCCAATAAATTAGTGTGATTACACTTGAGCATCAATTTTCACTTTAAATTAAAGAGAAGATTTTTTGATAGATCTTTTCTCTGACCAGCAAGCAGCCTCCAGAGACTCTAGGAATTCATTAATGAGCTTTGAAGTTTCTGATTTGGTGGAATATCTATGTTGAGTCAGTATTAAGTGGCGTAATGCTCAAATTTCTTCTCAGCTAGTTAGCTCCATGGGTTAGAAAATGCTATTAGCAAAGCCATTTATTTTTTGTATAGTAGAGAAAGTTGCCGTTCTGAACTATTGGTTAGACTTTTAACCCCATCTTGTAAATGTTTGCAGTGTTTCACAAAGCAGGAGCTGGGGACAATCTGACCATGGCATTCATAGTGCTTCATCTGTACTTTGCTAAGCTTGATCTCATCACTGAAGGAAACCAATGTCACTTTCCTTTTACCCCCAAGAGTCTCATCTTAATTAGTCAAATCCATACCACCTTTGAAAGGAAAAAGCAGGAGGCTCTTTGTATTATACCCAAGGGTGATGGCATAGGCAGGGTATATTACTTTATATCAAGGACCATTTACTAGTTACTCCATTGTATATGAGAGAGCCCTGTGACATCTGAACAAGCATGGGTAAAGAGCTGGTTGGAACTCTTGGCTTCCACCATCATGTGATTGAATTCTAGGTCCACGTATTAAACTATCTACTCACTATCTCCACTCAATTAAGAGAAGTGTCAACTTTAATGTCTAAAATAGAATTCCATTCTTCCCCTTGTAGAGGGTTGAATGGTGCCCTTCCCCCAAAGATATGTCCATCTGGAATCCGTGAATGTGATTTTATTTGGATAAAGGGTGTTTGCAGATGTAATTAAGTTAAGGATCTTGATGTGATCATTCTGGATTATCTGGGTGGGCCCTGAATCAAATGACAAGTGTTCTTATAAAAGAAAAGACACACAGAGGAGGAGAAAGCTGTGTGAAGACAGAGGCAGTGATTGTAATTAGACAACCCTAAGTCAAGTAATGCTTGGAGCCACAGAAGCTGGAAGAGGCAAGGAAGATGCTCCCCTAGATCCTTTGGAGAGAACACTGTCCTGCTTGACACTTTGGTTTTGGACTTTTGTCTTCTAGAACTGTGAGAGACTAAATTTCTAGTCTAAACCACCAAGTTCGTGGTAATTTGTTGCAGCAGTCCTAGGAAACTAATGCACCTCTAAAATCTGCTTGAGCCCCAATCTTCAGGTAATGGCAGCTCTAGTCTTCTAGGTCATGCCAAAAACCTTGAGGATAATCCTTAACTTCTTTCCTTCTTCCATATCTCTAATCTATCAGTATATCTTGTTTCTCTACCTTCAAAATATTCTAAGAAGTCAGTTCTTACTATCTCCATTGCTACATTCATCTTCTAAGCTACCATTATCTCTTGCCTACCATGAAAAGCCTCCCAACACATCTCCCTGCTTTTATCATGTGTTACTACACTTTATTTTCAACATAACAGCAGGAGTGGTCCTTGAAAAACCAAATTAGATCATGACATTTCTCCATTTAAATACTGCCAGGGGTTTTCCATTTTACTTAGAGTAAAAACCAAAGTTCTAAACAGTGGCCTGTAAAACCCCAGGCCAGCTTCTCTTTATTCTTAATCCTCTGTGAGAACCACCTAGAATATTCTCTTAAAACTTGCAACCCCTCCCCTTACATCTAATCCCCCTTACCCTGATTAATTTCTCCCATGACACTTAACTTTCTAACTATGTGATCAACTTTTTTATTAAGCAAATTGACTGTCTTCCCCCATTAGAATGTAAGCACTATGAAGGCAGATATTTTTGTTTTTGTTGTTCTATTTTTATCAGTGCTCTATCCCAAGCTCCTAGTATAATGGTTGGCAAATTCTTTCTATAAAGGGTCTTAGTCCATTTGGGCTGTTTTAACAAATTACCACAGATGTGGCTTAAACAATGAATATTTCCCACAGGTCTGGAGGCTGGACATCTGAGATGAGGGTGCCAGTATGATCAGATTCTTCCTGGTTTATAGATCACCATCCTCTTGGTATCCTCAGGTGGCAGAGAACAGAGGGAGAGGAGGCCAGCTCTCTGTGTCTCCTATAAGGGCACTAATTCCATCATGAGGGCTGCACCCTCATGACCTAATTACTTTTCAAAAACTTCAAATCCTACTGGGCATTAAGGTTTCAATATATGAAACATTCAGGCTATAGCAAGTATCTTGTATTTATACAGTGTTTTAATGGTGAACATTTTTATGTGTATTACTTCAGAGCATCCTCATAGAAATCCTCTGATACAGAGTAGGGACTGTCATAGTTTGTGTGATCTCAAAGTCACTCAGCTAGGGCAAGGCATATGGGAATCCGAGCTTGAGCTTCTGATCTCTTTTTTTTTTTTTTTTTTTTTTTTATACCCGAGCCAAAGGCAGACGCCCAACGACTGAGCCACCCATGGCCTCAATTATTAACAAGTGATTCTTTTTGAAAATAATGCTGCTCTTCCAAGAGGTGAAGTATTTCAGTTTTGCTCGAGTACCATAGTTTTTCCATGCCCTGCCCCAAATCTAATGGTTATATTAAACAAAGACTTAGAGGATTCTGTCTATCCTGGTTTCTGCAACACATCAAGCTGTTCTTATTTGCAGAGTAGGTGCCCCAGTGGGCTATATTTTTTAGTTCCCGCCCCCCTCACCGTAGATTGAGTACACTGAGAAATGGAATAATTAGCATAGGAAAAATACTTCATAAAATGCAGAGAGGAAACAAGGATGTGGTACCAGGGCTCCAGCCAGCTTGAGTTAGAGGAAATCGCAGCTGTAAAGCCCCCTTTCCCACTTGTACTTTGCTGCACAAAAAACCTGAATACCAAGAGTCTGTGTGCTGAGTGTTAAGAATGTTCTTCCATTTCACTATCAGCTTGTCAGTATGAGGTGAGAAAAATCATCATGATACCTGGTGCCCCATAACCAGAAAGACAGCCCAGAGCAATGAATCACTATGGCTACCCCATCCCTTCTTTACATCCTATATCCATAAAGAGAAAGCAAAAACGCATCAACTTGCTTCTTAGTCTTCTGGACACCTGTCTGGAAAAGCCTCATCAAGATAACTTGTATATTCCTATTTCTCAAGTATCATTTTCTAAGTACTATTTCTTAAGATAGTTTCTCTCGTACCCTTTCTGGCTTTCTTCCTTTTCCAACCAAAAGAAATGCTAATTTCATTAGTTTCTGTAACCACAGCAGAATAGTCCTTCGAAATTCATGGATCGTTGCTCCAATCCAGCCTTATTAATTTTCTGTGTCACGTAAGTCCTGGGGCCCATTGATTTTAGGATTATTGACAGTAGGATGCAGTCACTGTTTTAAGATATTAATGTAGTCTGAATGGGCCTTTGTGTACTAATTTGGATTTAGTAAATGTAGTTAGGGTAGGGAAGTAAAAGATTAAAGGGGTGCTGGGCCTAAAAGGTGGTGTTAGTCAAGAGCTATGTTGGTAATAAGGTCCTTTGAAGATATTTTGGTAATGTGTAGGCACCAGAAATGTTTGAAGAAGGGGATGAAGGGAAAGGGTAATATTGGAAATGGCAGTGGAATGATTTTCTCCTGTATCTCAGTCCTGCCAACCACACAACTAGCGGGGAGAGGGGCTGAATGAACACAAAATTCTGGTTGCTGAACAAAATAGGATCAAAGGAAAGGGAAGAATAATCAGAGGTAATGATGGTAATTTGTTTTTTAGTTCAGAGATAATTGACCCACGCTGAAGACATAATTATGGTACATTAAGGAGATTAAAAGAAAGACAAAGACAAAGGCATGGAGTGATGAAAAACACGAATCAGAATCCTATAATTATGTTTTTATAACCACAATATTTTGATATTAGCCTTTCAACCCACAAAATGCAGCAACAGCAGAAAACCAAGCAGATTCCATTTTAGTTGTCAGATACGTTTTCTTTTTTCTTCCTGTTTCTTCCCCTTTTGCATTTCTTCTCACAGCTGCCAGTACTTGAAAATACCAGTACCAGTATTACTGCTGGTAATAAGGATGTGGAAAAGTGGAGAGAAATGAGGGTCTGTTTAGATGAGAAGAGTGGGTCTGCAGTGAGTGTTCTCTACTCCTGCCTTTTTCATCCAGCTCAAGCGTGGGCATTTTGGGCTCTGAGATTCTAGCAGCTCTCAGCTGGGATTTCTTTCAGTTGTGAATTTCACAAAGTGTCACTTGGGAAACTTGGGCTGTGTGCAGATACATTTTTTTTGTTGCATCAGTTATGGATTTGAATGAGCATTAAAAATATTATTTATCCCTTAAATCTATGCTATCATGGTAGTTCTTAGGATGAAGTAAACAAAGTGAGTCTGTGTAAAGGATAGTGCTATAGAAATAATTGTACCATTGGTACACGTCTTTGTACAGACCATGATGAGGCTAGGGAATTACTGACTTTGTGAAACACTGTTTTAGTCCCTCCCTCCCTCCCTCCCTCCGAGCCCTCTCATCACTGCCCCATGGCAATATAGTGGAGAGAGGTAGGGCGGCAGTTTTGAAACACCATCCGAGCATGGAAATTTGGGTGCTGTGTACTGATTATACTGATATGAATCCCAGCAATCTGTAACCTCCAGAAATCTAGACTTGAATTATGCAGCAAGTCTACTGCCTGCTGGCAAGTCAGCTAGTAATTTAGAGAGTATGCAAAGAGAAAGCCAAAGATACCACCGAGTCTGGCTGGTGTAGTGAGGATACATACATTTTGTCTCAGTGTGTGTGTGTGCATTTGGTGCTAGGCTGACTGCAGGCATAAGATCGGGCTTCAGTACAGAATGAGGTGGTGTGCTTTCCAGAACCATGCAGCCTCTTCAGTCAAGGTGGGATTTGTTAAGAAAAACATATAGAGCCTATTAAAAGAAATTTATTTTTTCCCAATCAGTTCTGTCCTTACCCAGATTCTCCTATTACATACATGAAGGCACACTTTTTCTTTGATCCAGGGCTCAACCCGTCATTTTTGGAGGTGCAGGTCACTGCTGGCTTAGTCGTTCAGGAGATTAGTATTCACCACTCTCTGTACTTTCTAACTGAACTCCAAAAAATCTTTCCATTCACATGAAAACTGGAATTGACATCCAAACTACTTTCTCAGAATGAAGTGAGATGATTTTTCTAAGTACACGAGGTAAGCTAAGTGGGTTGCAAAGGCTAGAACAAAAGTGGTTCCCAGGTTGGCAGTGGGGGGGGAAGCATAAGATATAAAAAGAATTGGATACAAACTATTCTTAGATGGAAATGTCTTGCCAGGTGGACCTCAGAAATGCTATTAATTTTTTTTTTTTTTCAAATTAGATACACAGGCCTTATATCGCTTCTCTTTACAGCAAAGGTTTCTGCTTTAGAAGTTGCGATCTACAGCTCTCTCTCATTCGGAGCATCCTCCAGTGCCTTGGTGCTCAGCTCACCAGCTTATTAACTACACTGACCACGACCCTGAACAGAGACAGAAACAACGTATCTGTGCTATACTCTGTTCAATGCTCAGCTGACACTTGGCATTTGTGTCAACATTTTCAACCCATACCTCCCTGGCCTGCTTGGATTGTGATACTCTAGTTTTAGCTTAGAAGTGGCCTCAGACTCCTTTTCAACACAGTGCTTATTGAGCCTATTACTAAGCAGGGGAAGCTAATCCTCAAGGGGAAACTTATTTGCATCCTTAGGATAAAGCCATGGAGGAAACCTGTATAGAAACATGGGCATTTGTAGAAGGAGATAATGGATCATGTAATAATTCCACTTGCCCCTTTACCTCACAGGGCACTTTTAGTAGCTTAATAAGTTTTATTTTTCGAGTGCTTTATAACCCGAGAGAAGTACAAGTGCCTAGCTGTAGTAGTCTGTTTGAGATCTGTAGGGAAAGATTTAATGTTAAACCTTTTAAGCTTGACAGCTCCATTTTAGACAGCCCAATTTACCACACTTCAGCTTTAAGCAACCTGGGTCAGGATAAAGGCTGAGTTCTGTTCCTGTTTGACATCTTCTGAGCATACACTGTCAGCTTTAACAAGCTGTGTATTGACATTATTCAATATACATTATCTGCCAAGATGCATTCGAGCCATTTAAACAAGGGTGTACTTTTAAGCTGGCAATGAGAATGACTGTTGCAGTGCTTATGGTGTCAAAGTTGGAGCACACAATGTCACTCGTTGGCTATGTGGGTGTTGGGAGGATGCAAGATGCAACTCTTTAGTCTCCAGAAACTTTGCAAGGAAAAGATAAAGACCCCAATATCTTTTAACCAGTTTTTTTCTTTGAAAAGGAATTACTTGCAACCCAAACTATCTTTCTACCTGTATTTATATGCATTTATATATGTATGTATGTATACGAATGTGTGTGTATTCCTGCTGTCTGTTCTATTTCTGCATCTCCTCTTACATTCAGTAGTGAAGGGTTAGTTTATATTTTTCTTGAGTCATGAGTTATTCATGAGATTGCAGCTCTTTAAAGTCATGTATTCTGTGTATCACCCTGCTGAACACACTGGGTCTGCCATACATAACCAACAATAGTATCCTTGGCCCTCTTCCTGGGCACCAGAAAATCACCGTAGCCTTTACTCCTGCTTTGTTGTCCAAAACATTGTTAGGCAAGCCTTTATGGGTATAATTAACTTTACTAAAAATCTGGAATAACTAAAGGAAGTTATAGTGTAAGAGAGAGAAAAAACAGTGTGAAATACAGCTATTCCCATAGTGGGAAACATCCAGGAAATTCAATTTTTGAGGGATAAGGGTTGATTTTGAATGCGGCGTTTCTTTGGAGTGTTTTCTGTTCCTAGCCATATCCCTGTTTTCACATAAATCTTTTTCTGGGACCACCACTTCCTTGTAATATCTGCTGTGCTTCAGGTTATTTATGATACTCCCTAACAGCAAGGACCACATATACCAACATTTTTTTTCTTTTTTTAAAAAATTTTTTTATTGTTATGTTAATCACCACACATTACATCATTAGTTTTAGATGTAGTGTTCCATGATTCATTGTTTGTGCATAACACCCAGTGCTCCATGCAGAATGTGCCCTCCTCAATACCCATCACCAGGCTAACCCATCCTCCCACCCCCCTCCCCTCTAGAACCCTCAGTTTGTTTTTCAGAGTCCATCGTCTCCCATGGTTCGTCTCCCCCTCTGATTTCCCCCCCTTCATTCTTCCCCTCCTGCTATCTTCTTCCTTTTTTTTTTTTCTTAACATATATTGCATTATTTGTTTCAGAGGTACAGATCTGAGATTCAACAGTCTTGCACAATTCACAGTGCTTACCAGAGCACATACCCTCCCCAGTGTGTATCACCCAGCCACCCCATCCCTCCCACCCCACCCCCCACTCCAGCAACCCTCAGTTTGTTTCCTGAGATTAAGAATTCCTCATATCAGTGAGGTCATATGATACATGTCTTTCTCTGTTTGACTTGTTTCGCTCAGCATAATACCCTCCAGTTCCATCCATGTCATTGCAAATGGCAAGATCTCATTCCTTTTGATGGCTGCATAATATTCCATTGTATGTATATACCACATCTTCTTTATCCATTCATCTGTTGATGGACATCTTGGCTCTTTCCACAGTTTGGCTATTGTGGACATTGCTGCTATAAACATCGGGGTGCACATACCCCTTCGGATCCCTACTTCTGTATCTTTGGGGTAAATACCCAGGAGTGCAATTGCTGGATCGTATGGTAGCTCCACATATACCAACATTTAAATTATTTGGCTTAAAATAATATTTGGAATAATGGCTCCGGGGTCTTCAACAGAACAGAACCAATGGTCCTTGTCTCTTCAGGCCTACTGAATAATGTGGTAAAGAGCAAAGGGGTATGGGTGGCTTTATTACTGAATACCCACACAGTAGTACCGGGTGGTATAAGGCAATTCCCTTTGAGTATTTTCCACCAGTAAGAGTTGCAGATTCATCTCTTATTTTGGTTGTCCAGTAGCTAATGATAAAATCAGACAAATACCTTTCAAAAAGAAATAACTCTCAGGAAGAGTATAGTCCAAACCAGAGGTAACAAAGTCTGTTGTTCATATGGCCATGTGATGAAGTTGATTGATTGAATCTGGTAGGGGGTTGTGGCAAACTTAAGGCAAGCTATTTCTTCTCAAGGTGTCATTTGTAGATATTGGGGCCTTAGGACTTGCTCAATTCCAGGGGGTAGCATATTTGTATTGCATAGGTACAGTTCCATTGTATTAATCTCACTTCAGAGCTAAGTGGTGCTCTCTGAGTTTATAAGAAAACATGGCTCTGTGACATTATATCTGATTTTGAGTATGTGAAAATACAAACATTCATCAGATCTTTCTTTCTATGTGAAATTTCCCAATTTAATTTCTTGCAAGTAATTCAAATAAAAAACAAGTGTGTGTAAGCCAACAAAATGTCTGCAGGCCAAATTTGTCCTATAAAGGCCAAATTCATCCAAATTTGACCTGCATTCCATCTAAATCATTAAGGCACAAGAGAAACATTTTCCTAACTGCCCTAATAAGTTGAGAGATTGGTTTTCTTACAGTAGGGGTAGGACTTCATATTATAATTAGAATGACTGTGCCTCATGTTTTGCCTGTGGCAGTCAGGGTTTATGGCTCTAATCATTGAATCCAGTTTCATTTAGCATTTGTCCTAGAATTTTTATTTTTTTAAGCATAACGTTATTGATAGCTGCATTAAAATAAGCACTATGCATTTCATTGATTTCATTTCTACTCCCAGCTTCTGTCATGTCAAGTGTGAGATGCATGCACAGCGAACAGAGTTCTTTAACACATAGGTCATCACTGGTCCATTTTTCATATTTAACTGTTTCTCTTTTCTGGTTGTTTCCAAATGCCCAGTAACACCCTGGCTCCTTCCTTTGAAAGATAGCATTAAGAGTGCTTGTTGGTGAACCAAACTGCACTCTTTTAGGGGAAGCTAGGGACAACTAACACCTGCTTTTAGGCAATGATGGAAGAACTGATTATTGCTACTGTTTCTGCTGGCTACTTGGTGAATTGCTTGGTATTGCTTTGGGATGCTGGATACAGAAAGCATCAGGCCACTAGTTGCAGACACTGGGAAACATGCAGAATTGTAGGTTAGAGATATGTGAAATATATGTGTGGGAAATAATTGTTAGAATGTGTTGCTACCGTGATTTTTGTCATTTATTCTATGGTAACTCTACAACACGTTATTTTACTATTTCATTATGCTTTTTTATTTTGTAATAAATTCTTGACTGCAAAGAGCTAAAGTAAAAAAAGGTATATTTAATAAGAGATTAAATAGGAATTTTTGTTAAGATATTGATGAATGTGAAGCTTTCATGAGACTTTGTTAAAAATTAGTCCCTAAGGGGGTTGTCATGATATTGATGAGTATTTGAAAACCAGGAGTTAGAAATATGCTAAAGAAGCATCAGCCTCTCCCTTTAAAAGTTAACAGTTACTTTAAGAAGACTCCCTGTTAACAATGATAGAAAACCTACAGCTTGAGAAGGAGTACTTAGTTTTCATTCTGTGAAGCATGACTTTTCATTTAGATCAAATGACTGTTCTAAATTTCTTTCATTGTTGATTCCAACTTCCCCTGTGAAAACACTAAAAATAAATTAATAGTTGTCAATATAATAGCTTATTAGCAGAATAACCTTGCAAAGATTTAAACGATGCCACTTTTT
Source organism: Phoca vitulina (assembly GCF_004348235.1). Lineage (NCBI taxonomy): Eukaryota > Metazoa > Chordata > Mammalia > Carnivora > Phocidae > Phoca > Phoca vitulina. The sequence goes on along the minus strand of NW_022589743.1, from coordinate 8,198,941 downwards.
TCCCTCAGTGTCAACAAATGCTTCAAGTAGAAAATGAATTTAGATAAATTCAATAATAGCTTATTTTTAAATTCCAACTAATGGAATCAAAATCATTCCAAGTTACAATATCTGACAGTATTGTGAATACTAATATAAATTTAAATATGTTAACATTTAATGTAAAAAATTTTGTGGAGAAAATAACACAGATTTTAGTGGCACACAGTGTGGTGGTAAAAATAGTTGGTTGTGCACGTATCATTTATAATTGCATCTAAGCAAATTGTGCTATTACACTAATCAAAATGGAAGCTGTAGATATCAAAATAATAAATATTGTCGTATATATCCACTTAGAATAAATAAATTACAACTTTATTTTGTAATGAAGGTGGCATTAAATTTTTAAAAACTCCTCGGCATGGCAGTACGTGCTTACCTAAGTTACCCAGTTCCAGAGATGTTTGAATTTGTAATGAGCAGCTTTATAAAATGAACTAAATCTTTTATGATGGTGATGGTATTAAGCTGCTTTTTTTAAAGAAGTAAGTTGCTTAATATTTGGTTCCATTTTATCCAAAATTAATTGAAAATCTTTAATCAAAATCTGTAACACATGAATGCCCCCAAACTGCAGCTTTTGAAGTATTTGGCAAGCTTGCAAAGAAGAAGACCTTATGAAATTGATCTTCCAAAAGGTAAAGGAAAAACTGAACAAATAAAACAATAAAAGCCCAAATTGCAGCTTTGCTATTCTAAGTGTGGTCCTAGGCAGCATTGGTATCATCTAGGAGCTTTTTAGAAATGCAACCTCCCACCCACCCCACATGTACTAAATCATAATCTTCATTTTAATAAGGTTCCTGGGGCATCTGTATTTATATTAAAATTTGAGAAGCACTGGTATAAAAGACTTCATTTGGAAATTTGATAATTACACATTGGAATATCTTGACAGATGGGATGAATACTTTGACACTTTATTGGAAACATTTATATTCTCCATTAGGATGACATGAAATTGGAAAGGCCTACAAAGTTGCAATATCTAAATTTGGAAAGTATTCAAAATAACCAAAAAGAAAAAAAGAAATCACAGAGATTTGATGATTAAGAAAAGTACCTAAATGGAAGCAAAAGTACAGTATTTCTAAAAATATTTGTTCTGAGGTATTTACACATCAATAAGATAAAAAGTTAGAATGGAGACTAACATCCATTTATGAGAAGTTGTTTTCCGCTTAATAGATACCTCAGTGTCTGCAGAGTGATTTTCTCAATTAAAAACATTATGGTCTATCTAAAACTAATGATGTAATGTATGGGGATTAACATAACAATAAAAAATTTAAATAAAAAAAAAAAAGAATGGGAAAGCCATGGTGTATAATTATGGGTGATGATCACTGAGACAAATTAAAATGAAATTGTTTATAAAGTTGTGAAAAACTTGGACATATAACTGAATGTCAATTTCATATTTGTCTTCCTGAAGATAATACTTCAGTATTTAAATATGGTTTGATTATAATTATTTGGCTCTGAGAGTATATATCATAACAATAAATGCATGAATATTGCAGAATATGAAACAGAAAAAAAAAAAAACATGGTCTACAGGGAAGTGTCAGTTGAAGGTGTCAACAATTTAAAATCTCACACATATAAAATGCAACATTGAGGATGGTGTATGAAAGTTAATTTAAAAAATTAATAAGAATATTTTGAAAAAAGAAAAATTTAAATTTAATTTAATTTTATTATGTTAATCACCATACAATACATCATTAATTTTTGATGTAGTGATCCATGATTCACTTTTTTCTTTTCTTTTTTTTTTTAAGATTTTATTTATTTATTAGAGAGAGAATGAGAGACAGAGAGCATGAGAGGGAGGAGGGTCAGAGGGAGAAGCAGACTCCCTGCCGAGCAGGGAGCCCGATGCGGGACTCGATCCCGGGACTCCAGGATCATGACCTGAGCTGAAGGCAGTCGCTTAACCAACTGAGCCACCCAGGCGCCCCCCATGATTCACTTTTTTCATATAACACCCAGTGCTCCATGCAGTACATACCCTCCTTAATACAAATACCAATGACAAGACCTTAGAGATATGGTTAAGAAACTGATTAAACTATGCCAAAATAATTATTCTACTCATGTTACTTTCAATTTTCTTTTTGCTTATGATGTGAATATCAGTAATGTTTATCATAATACTGTTTTATCTGCATTTATATGAAAACATTTAAATTTTAAGAATTATATTTTGAAAGTAATTTTGAATAAAATTAAGGGTCCAACAATATAATGAAACCAATTTGAAGTCAGTAAATCATTTCAAAAATCATACAACTTTAAATTATCCCTCAAAATTGTCCTGGTTTGGACAGTGTATCATAATGCAGAGCTGGGCTAGTTTATTTCCATTTGTTCTTTCACCTTACCCTTTCCAAATTACGCCTCTTCTGACTTGTTGAGGGGGAAAAAGTGGCAAAAGTTCTCAAGTGTGCAAAATCTGGAAAAGCCTTGAAACTTACTTTTTTAAGGGCTCAAGTAAGTTCTCAGGCAAGGACAATAATCCTCTCCAGTTTTGAGGAGTGGGGGGAAAAAAGGAGGTAATGGAATCAAGAGGGGTGGTTTCACAAGTACAGTTGCATATAAATTCGTTTAAAATTTGGTTTTGTTAACTCATTGCATTTATACTGGCATTACACCTAATATACCACATTTATACATAGTATGTCTGACTGTCTCTACTGTCACTGTCCTGGTCCAAGCCACCATGTCACACCTGGATTATTGAAACAGCCTTCACATAATACATTTCCTCTGGTCTTATTACAGTTAAATGTTCACACTGTAGGCAGAGAACTTTTTACATTTTAAGTCCAATTTATAATACTCTACTGTTTAAAACCCTCTGATGGCTTCCAGTCTCATTCGTAATAAAAGCCAAAGTTCTTACAATGTCCTACCATGCTCCTCATGTTTTCTTTCATTTAGATTGTACATATAACAATGTGGTAATGTGATAACCACATTGTATTTGGCTTCATTTCAGAGATTCTTGATTAGGGTTTCCCTACACAGGTGTATTGTCATTGCTAGATCTACCACTGTTGGCTCCACATCTCATGCTTTGCTATCATTGATCTCCCACACCTCGAGACTCCTCCCACTCAGTCTCCAGCTCTACCTGCTTCTTTTTGGAGAAAGTCCAATTTAGCCAGCCAGCCTGTTTTGTGGGAATACATTGTTCTTGCCCATTTTACTACATGTGCTCATTAGGTAGTGATCCATTTCTTTGGTAGATTGATTTTTGACAAGCATTTGTCCGCAGTTAGATTTCATCTTCCTAATCTAGGACATGCTTTTCTGGCTACCAATCAATGAATATTAGAGCATACAGATCTGCTTGAATATGAGAATGAGCAAAATGCACTATGGTAGTAATTTTGCTGAGTCTCAGAAGTCATCCAATTTACATTCATAGCCCACAGTGTCTTTTGTTATGACCGTTTCAATTATCTCTACTGTGACTCATCTATATATATATTTGAGAATTGATTATGCTACAGAGATAGTTTTCTAAGAATGATACAGCTTATGGCAGTTTCTCCATATTTTGATCTCTAAGAGAAACTATCTTCTGTACCATGCATTTGGATAATAGAATATACACTGCATTTTTTGATGCGTAAACATTTCACTCATTCAATATTGTGTGCCGACTACGTGCGGCAGACTGAACTCAAGATGCAGAGCTATTTTCAGGGTACCATTAGTCATACGGCAACTTTGTGCTAAGTAGAAAAATGCACTTTCTCTTGGAAGACATACTTCTGTGTAAGGTTGCATAGCTTGATGAACAGAGCATAGGTAATTTCAGACCTCCACTCCATTGGCTGGGCGCCTTTGGGCAATGAACAACCTGTACCCCAGTATATGATGGTTCTAGAGCTAGAAGGCAAATCCTTTGCCCTCAAGGAGCTTTGGTACCAACTGGAAATTTTCTGAGGAGACAGACTTTGGTTTGATCTTTATTCCCACCTATACCTAGAGGAAGGGCTTGAACACATACTAAGTTCTTGATAAATACTTAGAGGAATGAAATGTCCAACTCCGTAGAAATAACAGGATAGTATACTCTAGAAATTAGCAAGTGGTTTTCACCAGCTTTTATCTGACTATTGTGCAACTTTTCACTTGGACTGAAAGGGGAATATAAAAAATAGAGGATGAGAGGGAGAAGAAAGGGAGGAGGAGGGAGGAAAGAACAAAGGTACAAGTATACTTGATTAATTAAATTGCAAATGGGTTTGTGTTGTCAATATTAAAATACTATATAATTTCATTTGGAGAACCCAGTAACTCTTTGATTGCTTTTAGAGATATAAATCCCCATACATACCATGAAATAGCATTCTTTGAAATAAGGGCGATGATAAAGATTCTTTGATTTCAAACATCTATTCAGCTTCTTTTCGCTTCCCTCTGTGGAGCAGCAGTTACTCTTGTTAGCAGAGATGTCACAGGATCCATTTGAATTTTACTGATACCTTTTTAACACTCTATTCAGCCAACTCTGGGCAGATCTTTGTCTATCAATTATGCAAAAAGAGATGTCACTTGAAGTAAAACCAATATCTTAAAACCGAGACAAACTGCTTCTAGTCCCTGACACCTTCTCTTCTTAGACTAAGGACAGGTCTCTGAGTAGCTTTATCACTTGTTTATCATCCTTTTATTACAATTGAAGCACACTAGTGTGCCAGAATGTTAGTGACTTCCTGGTGGACATCACACTTGTTCAACCCAGTTTTTTTCTGGTGGGCTGTGGCAGCTATGTGAATGCTCCTTGCAGACTTCCAATTATGGAAGGTGTAATTGAACAGAGCACCAGCTGCTGTGCTCTGAAATCTGTTGCCACATTGTACCGAGGTCATGATTCCCATGGTTGCTTCCAGCCAGTGACTGACCATGGCAGGGATGCTAAGGCACACCCATTCCTGGGACGCATGGGACTTCTCTGATGGGCAACCTTGATTAAGGACTCTCTGGAGACCTTGTCAAGCCTTCCTTAGAGAGCATGGTAGTCTAGAATGCTTCTACCAAACCTTTCTTTTCTCTCCATCCCTTGGGGTCAGAGTTGCATCATTGTCTGACAGGTTTGCCAGCATTCCCTGTATCCCTCCCTATTTTCTCTCCCTAGGTATTTCCCTAATAACTCCTTGCACATTTAATCTCATCTTGGCATCTGGTTCTTGGATAACCTGAGCTAACACAGAACCCAACTCTTAACACACGCCCACAATTATGTTTGGAAAAAAGGCATGGAGCAAATAGCCTTTGTTCTACCTCAGACTCTTGGCAACTCATTGAGTGATAATCCCCATTTTTTTAGTTTAAACTCATTTTTTAATCTATTTTTTTTACCCATTTAAATTCCAATTCTGAGTCATAGCTGTACTCTAGAAGACCACATCTACCCATGCCTGTTTGTTGGGTCATCTGTTCACTGACTCTGTGTATAATGCCCTAAATTCATTGCTCTGTGGTGTGAACTTCCTAACTGCAAACTGTCACATGCTTTTAATCTTGCCTGTGACCTGGACTGGAATAAAACCCTATCCTGGCCTCAGGGCCCATTAAAATTTCCATGCAATGGTAACCTTTGTTAAAGGAGCAATTAAAAACGTCCTTAATGTTTTAAAATGAAAACCTTCACTAAAATCATTATATATTAATTTTTAAATGCTGCTTATGTTCTAGGCACTGTGCTAATTGATACACATTCAATATCTCTATCAATCCTATCAGGCAAGTATGATTACTAACCCATTTACAGATAAAGAGCTTAGCAGAGGTCTCACACTAATGAGTGGTGGTGAAGCAGGAAGTGTGACTTCTGAGTTTTTGTTCTTGATTTTAATTTGTGTATTGCACTGCTTCACAATAAAAGCTGTGTCACTCTGGGGGCGCCTGGGTGGCTCAGTTGTTAAGCGTCTGCCTTCGGCTCAGGTCATGATCCCAGGGTCCTGGGATTGAGCCCCACATCGGGCTCCCTGCTCTGCGGGAATCCTGCTTCTCCCTCTCCCACTCCCCCTGCTTGTGTTCCCTCTCTCGCTGTCTGTCAAATAAATAAAAAAATAAATAAAAGCTGTGTGACTGTGAATAATCCACTTAGTTGTGGTAAGCCTAATATTTCACCTATGAAGCAAGAGGCTAATAATGCTACCTACCCTTTATTGGTTTCTGGTATTTTTGTCATTGTACATAATTATCTTATTTAGTCCTCCTTACAATCTTAGCAAGTTGGCATTATTCTTTATCAGTTACCTGTTGCTGTGTAATACAACACTGCAAAACTTAATGGTATAAAACAATAAGTTTATTATTTATGATTCTGTGGATGTAGAATCTCAGTGGTTCTTTTCCTGGTCTCACTGGGAATCATTCATGTAGTTGCTGTCATCAGATGGCTCCAATGAGGCTGGTGTTTCCCCAAAAGATATCAGTCACATATTTGGCAGCTGAAGCCAGTTGAGGCACTTCATTTCTTCTGTGATCTTTTAACCTTCACTAGGCTAGACAGACCTTCACAGCATGGTGGTCTCAGGAGTCCAAGGTAGTGAAGGTGAAAACTACAAGGTGTCTTAACACTTAGGGTTTCTCTCTGTTGGTCAAGGTAGGACACTGATAAGAGGGGCAGCAGTGTCACATTCCGAAGTGGACATTCTTATATTCATTGGGAGGCCATTGTTATTATAGACTTCATTTTAAAAATGAGGAACCTAAATGGAGAAGCCAGAATTAAAATGCAGATCTATATTAGCTCCTTCCTGCTTCTCTTTCATGACTCTGTCATGTGATCTGTAGTACCTTTTTCTCCACAGTGTTGGTGTTAGAATTGGATGAGATTAATGCCAGGGAGAGACTCTGCAGACTTGACTGCCATTCAAAGTTGGAGTCCTCTCAGGCATGTGTATTCAATGAGTTTTTATTCTAGCATCTATTTGTTAAGTTTAGGACACTGTTCCCGGGCATGGAGTTATAACAAAATAATAGGATTGAGACTTGAACATGGATCCTCTGACTACCAATTCATTACTCTTTTTACCTGTTAAGGGATGACAGATGCATAGCACTTGTGGTGCTACTCCCTTTCCCCCATGTCCTTGGCAGATAGCACTAATTGATCAGAGGTAACACTGAAGATGAAACCTATTTAAAATATACAGTGGAGTAAAGAATAGTCTCTTTAATAAGTGGTGTTGGGAAAACTGGATATTCACATGCAAAAGAAGAAAAGTGGGCCTTTATCCTACACCACTCACAAAAATTAACTGGAAATGGAATAAAGACTTGAATATAACACCTAAAAACATTCCACTCCTAGAAGAAAACATAGGGAGTAAACATCGTGATGTTGGTCTTAGAAATTATCTTTCGGATTTGACAACAAAAGAAAAAAAACAAGCATGATGATATCTAACAAGCTTCTGCATGGCAAAGGAAATCCTCAACAAAATGAAAAGGCAACCTATTGAATGGGAGAAAATATTTGCAAAGCATCTGATAAGGAGTTAATACCCAAAATATATAAAGAACCCATACAGCTCAATAGCAAAAAAAAAAATCCATTTAAAAAATGGGCAGGGGACTTGAATAGAACTTTTTCCAAAGAAAACATGCAAATGGCCAACAGGTACATGAAAAGGTGGTCAACATCAATAATCAGGGAAATGCAAATCAAAACTACAGTGAACTATCACTTCACACCTGTTAGAATATCTGTCATCAAAAAGAAGTAAAAAGTGTGGTGAGGCTGTGGAGAAAAGAGGACTTTAGTGTACCACTGCTGCAAATTTAAATTGGCACAACCTCTATGGAAAACAGTAGGGAGGTTCCTCCAAAAATTAAAAATAGAATTACCCTGTGATCCAGCAGTCCCACTTCTAGGTATATATCCAAAGGAAATGAAATCACTATCCCGAAGAGATATCTGCATTACCATGTTTATTACAGTATTATTCACAATAGCCAAGATATGGAATCAACCTATGTGCCTATTGATGGATGAATGGATATAGAAGATCTGATATCTCTCTCTCTCTCTCTCTCTCTCTCACACACACACACACACACACACACACACACACGATGGAATATTATTCAGCCATGGGAAAGAAGGAAAAGCTGCCATTTGTGACAACATGGATGGGCTCTGAGTGTATTATGCCAAGTAAATAAGCCAGATAGAAAAAGATTAATATTGCATGGTATCATTTATTTGTGGAAACCCCCAAAAAATTAAACTCTGAAACAGAGAGTACAAAACTCATTGCCAGGGCCTGGGGTTGTGGGGAAGTAGGGAGAGGTTGGTAAAAGAGTATAAGCTCTCAGCTATAAGATGAGTCAAGTCAGAAGATCTAATGTATAGCATGTTGACTATAGTTGATTACACTCATTGTATAATTGAAATTCGCTAAGTGAGTAGAATTTAAATGTTGTCACCAAAGTACATATATGAGTGTGATGGGATGTATTCATTGACTAGATCGATGAATGCTTTCACAATATATACATGTGTCAAATCATCACAATATGCACTTTAAATGTCTTCCAATTTTGTCAAACATAAATAAAGCCGGAAAAAAATGATACCAATTTGAAGTCCCTGCGCTGAATCATACCTGTTTTTTTCAGATAACCTAGTAGAAGTTACTGGTCATTTTCTTCTTAGAGGGTAGAACTGTACTCTGCCAAACTCAGGTTCCTTAAAAGATATGGCACTTTGTAGTCAAAAGAACTCTTCTTCCCCAAATTAAGTATTTCCTATCTGGTGAACTGGGCTAGGCAATATTCAGGGCTTCTTGACCAGTATCCTACACATCCTTTTCTGATTGTGCCTTCTTTTCCTCAGCTTTCTCACTCTCTCATCATTTACTCTCTCTTCCTTTTTCCATCTTTCTCTGTCTCTCTCAAAGGCATAATTAGCACATCTTGCATTTAGAAATGAAATCCTGCAGAGTGCACTATTATACTGCAAATAATGATTGTACCCCGATTGCAGTAAAATTGCCATTTGGAATAAGAAGTTTAATGCTCTGCACATCTGCAGTAAATAAATCAAAAGAAACTATTGTTGATTTTGTTCCATGATTCCTGCTACAAATACCAATTTTGATCAAAGTGGTTGCTTAATGTCTTCTTTCCAGCAAATACCTTAGTGCAATCATGAACGCAGGCATTAGAAAGATGTCCATTGTTTTTCACAGTGTAAAGGAAAACACTTCCATTGTGTTCCAGAGATCTGTTTGTATACAGTGCCTCTTCATAGAATTCAAGGATGCTGAGATTATAAAGATGTTTGAAAGAAAATTAAAATTCTCATTGGTCAGAAAGTCTACCCAGACAAAATGGACCACACATGTGACTATTTATGTAATAAACTAGATGAAGCTAATCATACAATCTCAATTAGGTCTCATCTATTTTTACTCTGATTTTTTTTGTCCAAATAAGTGAAGATGAAAATTTACCTTCCTTACAGCATTTTAAAATTGTAAAAATAGGAGTGAATTTGGGGCATCATTTAATCTAGTCACCTGTCTCCAGAACACCATGTTCTACACTTTAAAAAAAAATTATTAAGCTTTAGCAGATATCAGACCCTGGTAATTGCGGAGGCCTTTCAGGGTGACTACAATACACTGCCAGTTATTATGAGTTACAGCATACAGGTCAGATGGGTATTTCTACTTTTAAGCATCTTTAGGGAAAGAAATTCCATGACCTCTTCACATTATCCAGATGTTCCCAGCAAGCAGTTCTACTTCACTTATATTTCTGTGCATCTGTAATTATTATAAAAGGATTAACAGGGGAGAGAGACTCTTAGCTCTCAGCTTCTGCACAAAGAAATTATTTCCCTCTGCAACCAAGGAGAAGATTGTATTGAACTAACGAAAAGAATCAAAATGCATTTGTTTCACAATTGCTTGAATAAAATCTGTTTGGCATAAATTCAATTCGTCATTTATTTGAGGGAAATTCATCTCCATCTGTAGCAGTAGAACTGGCCATGTCAGTAGGATCAGTTACTGGAAGTCTCCTTACTGTTATGTTCCATCTATATTTTTATTTTTTCAACTCAAATAGGTTTAAACATACAGTAGTCATTATATAGTTCTACAGGTATTTGTTTGCCTTTTTTCCCCCCAGAAAGATCTTAGTATTTTGTACACTCTAGAATAAATAAATTGTATGTATGATTTCACTTAGTCTAAAATGATGCACTCACAAATCCATCAGGGTACTTTAAGCAGTGAATGTGATGGATATTGCAAAGTGAAATATGACGAGAACAAGGTAGGGTCTAATTGTTCAGTGTACAGAATGATCAGGGAATGCTGCCCACTGGTTAGTTCTGTGACATGACATTGGGTCAGAGAGAATGGAAACTATCATATATTTTGTAAATTTCAAAGTAACTGAGAAGTTGCTTCAAAGAAAGGTATCTCTGGAGTTTTCAAACATTATAATGCACAAGGACAAACACAGGGTCACAAGAGATTTCATGTATTCTAAATTAAAGCACGGAATCAGATGAATATATGAAGGTGAGTTAAAATTGTCTGTCTTACATGGGTAATATGAGTCACCCAAGTCCCTATAGTTCTGTCATCTTGAAGATATTTGAGATCACAGGAGAGCCTGCTCATCATACGTGGGCTCCACCATTCAGCATGCCTGCTTTCTCCAAGACTGATCAGACAACACATGCACAGGGCTTTCTCTGCTACCATTAGTGCCTTTAATCAGCTCCACTGATACATCTGCTCAAATAAATGAATGTTCCCTTTATTGTTGGCAAAAGCAACAGACTCACCCACCATTGAAAGGTGGTGATGTACAAATAAATTCAAATATCAATGTGTAGTCTGATACACATGACCCAACCCACTTAAAAGTGTATCTTTATGTTTTCTAGAGGTGGTAAGCTTTTATTTTTTCTTCTGCAACATCTGTTGCCTTATGCCTGGCATCCTTTCTAATGCACCTGTGTAGGAAATGACAAATTCACTAGAGAAGGGGAAAGGTGGAGAGGAATAGGGAAGATGTGGGGAGGCATTTAAAATTTTATCAAGTTATGAATGCCAACATTTTGCTTCTTTATACAAAAAAGTACTACCAATGCATGTGTGAATGTCTTTGTATATTGTCTTTGATTCACTTGTTCTCCTAATTAGGTAAACACAAGATTATTTTTTAATTTGTGTGTTGCTGCCAGAAGGCACATTTGATGTTTAAAGTGCAGGCTCAGTTCTGTGTGAGTTCCTGCATCCCTCTTTTTTCTTGTTCTCTGAGGTGAACACCCATTCTTCTGGAAGAATAGCTCCTTAGGGAGCAGTCTTAGTTTCTGTCTTCTGTGTTCTTTCAGTAGTTTTGAATACTCTCAAATGGCTGCCTCTTTTAGAGCCTTATATAGGAATCAAGGAGATTCTGTTGAGTTCTATAGGGATATAGCACATAAAAACCAGATAGGTGCCCATTCCAGGGTCTTCCCTTGGCCAGTAAGTTGGTTTGATTGCTTTGGGTGCTGCATATTGGGGAGTCCTTGAATAGTTTGGCAGCAAATTAAGGATGCAGAAGAGGTGGCGGTAGAGAAAAAGATAGGCAACATTCTTGGTTCCTATCTAAAGAAAAAAAGGGAGTTAATCTAGCTCTTACACTGTCCTTTGCCCTATACCTTTCCCCTTGAAGGCTGTCTTAGATATTAATTAACTTAACCTGTATGAAAATGTTGGGCACGGGGACAGGTAGGAGGGTGTAGGGGCAAACAGCATGATTTGCTTTTACAGATGGTAAGTGAACTCGCAACATGATTTAGTGTCAGTCAGACTTGGATTTTAAATCCTAGCTCCACTCTTTGGTTCCGTGGGCTACGTGCCAGGAGTTCTCTTGCTACATTCTTCTAGATGATGGCTACAATACAGTGCCAGTTATTATGAGTTATATATATGGATTTCAGCTTAAACACTACCTCTTCTGAGATACCTTCCCTGAGCCCCTGGTCTAGGTTAAGTTTTCCCCCTCCAGGTACAGGCCTCCCCTAGCACCATTTAGTAACATGTGCCATTCTTAAATGAGGGAAAAGATTTTGCTCTTCTTTTTCATCACTCTGTCTTCAGCATATAGCAGAATAGTTCATATATGATATAATTTTAAATTACTTTTTTTTTTTTTTTCTTTTTTTAAAGAGAGCATGCCATCAGGGAAGGTGAGGGAGAGGGAGAGAGAATCATGGAGCCCAGTGCGGGGCTTAATCTCATGACCCTGAGATTGTGACCTGAGCCGACATCAAGAGTTGACAGTTAACAAACTGAGCCACCCAAGCATCCCTTAAATTAAAAATTTTTAATGAAGAACTTAACCTTAGAGAACTTGAGTTTCTTCAACTGTAAAATGGGTATAATGATGCCAGTGCTGAGAGATTGAGCAGAATAACATGTAAAGTGATAACATGGTCCTTGGCCATCAGGGAGAACAAATGTAAACTTACTACATATCATTCTAAGATGCAGCCTCCTCAACCCCAATTTTAACATCTTTAAACTTAGAATATATTGGTTAATTGAGAGGATGTCATAGATGAATATTTTATATTTTTCCTTTTTTGTACTGGTACATAAAATGTACATCTTAGCTTTAATAAAATATGGTGGTTCCCATAGTAAATGGTTGTAAGCCTTGGAACCTCTTAAATTTTTCCTTTTATATAGGGGTAGGTAGTATCTGTGTTTTAAGCACTCAGTAGAATAATTATAAAATAAAGGAGAGCCTAAAAATTAATAAACAATGTGAATGTATAGCATGCATATTAGAATATGCCATCTTAATCCTCATAGTGACCTCGTGACCCAATTTTACAGATCAGGGAACCAGCACAAAGAGGTTTGGTAGACCTGGCATTTGCTGTTAAGAGTCAAATCTTCACTGCTCAAGAGAGGGTCTTATAAGCCTGAAGCTGATAAAGTAGTAAAAATAAATGGGTATAAATATACACAAACACTCGAAGCCTATATTCATCAAAAATTATAAACAGGGCACCTGGGTGACTCAGTCAGTTAGGCGTCTCCCTTCAACTCCGGTCATGATCCCAGAGTCCTGGGATCAAGCCCCACGTTGTGCTCCCAGCTCATTTGGGAGTCTCCTCCCTCTCCCTGTGCCCCCCTCCCTGCTCATTCTCTCCCTCCCTCCTTTCCTCCCTCTCTCTCAAGTAGATAAATAAAATCTTTAAAAGAATGTAAACAAAATTGGGATATCAACAAACTGGTGAAAAATGCCATTGCACTTTTTGGCAATATACTTTGTAAAGGAGTCACAGTACATTTTAGTGTTGGATTTGTATTAAAGCAGATGCTAAGTTCTGTTTCTTTTTCATATTTAGAAAATAAAAGAATCAACCTCTAATGATTAGAATTTAATATCATATTAAATGAATTAAATCCTGCTTGTTCTAGAAATTATTCAGGGAGATCTAAAATATAGAAAGCTAACCTATTAGAGGAATCTAAGGATATTAAATGAAACCAGGAACTTTTAAAAAATGCAGACCATAAAGTATTATATCCTTGTAAATGGGTCATGAATGGCCTTCTCAAAATATATACATCATTACAATGACTTGCAGATAGCTCATTCCTATGCAGTCCCTGTATGTACCTGAAAGCATCTCAACACAATTCTGTACATGTACTTCTATATAGTATCAAAATGAATATGAAAATTCATCTTGATACAAGGTAAAAATACAAAGTCAATAATAATTGTAAATAAAACCATTTACAGAATTTAATGGATGAAAAAAATTCTTATTTCACAATTGTAATAAGGAAGATTAAAAACCCAGCAACAATCTTAACCCAGACTACATGGCATCTATATCAAGAAAATCTATAAATGCTTCTTAGAGACATTAAAAAAAAAAAGACTCAACTCTGGGAAGTCCACCTAAATTAATAGATAGGAGGTTTGAATATGATAAAGTTGTAGCATCGTATATATTTAAATTCTCCTATTTTAAAAGTTCAACTTTTTCTTATGTATTAAAGATAAATTTATATATATTTTTTTGTTGACTGAGTGATTTGGAAGTTAAACTGAAGAATATATAGTCACTATCTGGGAGAGGATTTTATCCACCTAAAGCTAATAAAGTAGTAAAGATCAATTAATACAAATAAAATACCTAAAACGTTTATACACATAAAGCATTAATAAAATGAGGATATCAATAAACTGGAGAAAATATGCCAAAAATATAACTGTGATACATTGTAAACGTGGGCATTAAAGAACAGGGAATTTGGAGGATCACTTATGCACCAGTTTCAGTCTCTCATTGATTGAGGGTTGCCCTTGGAAGGGTTGAATCCATGAGAGAACTCTGCAAGCTCTCATGAACCTAGAGGGAGTCTTCAGCGGAAAAGCAGAGAGATGTTAATCATCAACATGGGAAGCTGTCCATACCACAGCAGGTAAACTCAGGGTAGAGAGGATATGGTGCAGAGAAAAGTCAGTATTTACTATGAGGGAGAAATGCCTTGATGATAAAATTCAGTGAAAAATACTGGAGAAAAAATTATATATGGAGAACCATCACAATTGTGTAAAAAAAATGCACTGGTTAAAGATTGGAAGGAGCAGAGCAAAACATTAAAAAGGAATATCTTGGATTCTAGGACTATCACAGTTTATAATCATCATAGTAATAGAAATGAGAGTTTTCATAATGATTGTTACTTTTGTTTAGAACTGGGGTTGGCAAACTACAACTCAATCTCCTTTTGCAAAAAAAAAAAAAAGTTTTATTGGACACCTAGCCACACCTATGCATTTACATATTGTCTGTGACCGATTTTGCTACAACTGAAGAGTTGAGTCATTGCAACAGAGATTGAAAACCTAATACATTTATTGTCTGGCTTTTTTTAAGAATAAGGTTTATCTATCCACTTAGAGCATGGAAAGGGGAAGGGGCAGAGGGAGAGAGAGAAGCAGACTCCCCACTGAGCAGGGAGCCAGATGCAGGGCTCCATCCCAGGACCCCAGATCACGACCTAAGCCTGAGCCGAAGTCAAATGCTCAACTGACTGAGTCACCAGGTGCCCCTTTGTCTGGCTTTTTATGGAAAAGCTTTGCTAGTCCCTGCTTTAGAGCAGTTTACTGAGCTACTAAAATAATCAGACCACAATTTGAGAACATACTTAGAGGTATTTAGGGGGGAAGAAAGGGCCAGTAGAGCACTGTAATGCACATTATGGCATAATTTAGGTAGATACATAAACTAATCATAATATCTACTTAGGTAACAGTGAAATTCAACTTCTCTACCCTGTATTTTGATTGCTCACCTTTTAGAGCACAGACTTGGAAAATTTGAGAACATCAGCCATTCTTGAAACATTTCAATCAGTGTTTGAGTTTCAGATCAATACTATCTTGAAATTTTATGAAGACAATGAAGTGGCCAACGAGAAAATTGTTTCTCAAGATTGGGTTTGAAAGCTTGAATTAAAGGGTTTCATTAAGAAAAGTGGGCCCCTAAATACTCAATAAAAGGGAGCAGGTCTCCTTTGAGAATATATAATTGCAGAACTGAGGCAGAAAAAAGTACAAGGTAAGCCTAGGAATGTTTTGGTGCCTGAAAATAAGGAAGTGTTCAAAAAGTATTGAGAACATGTGAAATGGATGCAAAAGCTGAATTAATGAGTCTTCCATTGGCCAAATTTGGGACAGTTTGAGCATGAAAAACAATGATGGTAATGGAGTATAGTATGATTAAAATATATGAACCACAGTGATAAAAAATGGGGGAGGGGAATTGAAATACTTTTCTTTTATGGAAGAATGCCAGTTAATGTGTATGGAAGACAAGATAGTGTTAGAATAATAATCATTTTGGTACCACCTATATAGTAATTCAGGCAAGAATCATCAAGGATGCTAAAATTACTTGGTAAAAGATTGTTAGGGAACAGGATATTTTATGGTCTCAAAATATCACCCAACTGATTGCTTCTTAAATGACAAGGAAAGGATACTTTCCTAATGAAAAAATCTGGCAGATACCGCCTTAATCAGATAGTCAAACTTAGCCCCCATTAGCAGAACAAATTGACAGCATGTGCCTTCTAATGTGGTTCAGAGGAAATTACACAACATCACCTATGTAGTATTTTTGCCAAAAATGTTTAATCTGAGTTTAATCATGATGAAGCAATCAGACAAATTCAAAGTATGGGACAGTTCATTAGTCAAGTGACCTAAATTATTAAAAATGTCAATATCATGAAAGATTGTTCTGGATTAAAAGAGATTCTTTTGGTTTATGGGGAACTGGAAATATATAACCAAATGTAATGTATGAACCTTAATAAGATTCTGGACTGGGTGGGGAAAAAACAGATATAAAGGACATTTGGGGAAATTTGAATATGGATTATATATTATATGACATTATTGAATCCATGCTAAATTTCTTGACTTTGTAATGACCTTGTGGTCATATAGGAGAATGTCCTGTTTTTGGGAGATACATGCTAAGGTATTTAGGGGAGAAGTGTTAGGTCTGCTCTGTACTGCACATAGTTCAGAAAAGGGGGGGGAGTGAGAAAATGTAGCAGAAAAGCTAATATTCCAAATTATTTTTATTTATTTAAATTCCTTTTTAAAGTTGTATTTGTTTTGTAATATTGTTATTGCAAACACATATCACACAACTACCATGTTTAAGGAACTTTGTTGGGTATATATCACAAAGAGGCATAAAACATGGGATCCAGTTTTCCAGAAAGCATCTATTGGCATGGCACATATTTCCCAAATAGTGTATGTTAGATGCTAAATAGTTATCTCCAGCAAGAGGTATGGAAAGAATTCAGGGGGAAAAAAAAATTTCCTGGGCTGAACTAATTTGGTAGACTACAGGTGGTAGGTGATCCCTAAGGAAGTAACCGCCATTTCCTATGCTGGAAAACTCTAACTAAAAACTTATACTCACCTTCATGGTAAAATCTCTAAAATCCAGATTCTGATGAGCTCACCTTACAAAATCCCAAATGCATTGCTTTATTCCTAAAATTTTCCACCATACTTCCTGTGATCAGCTAAAGAAAGAAAAAAGTAAAGAGAGTCTTCTAATCATTTGATGTCTGGACAGTTCTCACAAATTGACTTAGTTCTCAACTGGTAAGATACAAAGCACGTTGTTCTGACATCTTGCTGGATCTCATACCCTTCATCACAAGAGGCTAGAAGCCTACAAACTACATTTCTCAGAATCCCTTGCCAGCTGGCTTCTGGTTAGGTTCTTCCAGTGGGAGACACTGAAGGGATATTGGAAAGTAGGAAAAAGGAAGATGCCAGATACCCCTGTTTTTGGTGATTCCTCAGAAGAAGAACGAGCTCTTGAGGTCCTGCTCAGGCAAAGGGTTCCAAGAAGAGCAGTGGCAGCAGACCACAGCACCGTCAACAGCGTGGTGTCTACCTGCTCTGACTCTGGTAGGGGCAGCGTGGCAGCAGTAGACACTTTAGTGCCTCAACCGCATGGCTCTGGTGGGCTCAGGCTCTGATAGTCAGTGATGGCAACAGGGGAGTATGTCTTTGGACTTTACAGTGGTATCAGAAGGGTGGTGTCTTAGCTTTCTGCCAAGTAGCAGAACTGCAGTTCCAATAACAGCAGTGGATGCTCCAACAACCTCACTGACACGGCAATTAGGGGTTTTGGGTAACACCATTTTCCCATTGGTTCCTCCAATCCTTTTAGAAAAGAGAGGTTTCTTGTCGTTACTGATATCTGAACAAAACTATATTTTTTTTCCTCCAGTCATTCCAACACTTTGGAAAAGCTGTATTAAATTCTCCCTACTTAAAATAACTGAAGCCATTTCTGTTAATTTTGACTAGACACTGCCCCATAGATGAGTTTGAGCATTTGTATGTAACTGGGTTTCGGACTGGGAGTTTGGGAAGCAGCAGGTTTTAGGTACAATTCTGTACATTTTCCCTCATGAACTGCCTTTTAGATGTGCGTAAGAAACTGACATTTGATTCACTCATTTAGATGATTTTCCAGTGCATTTTCTGCTGATGGCAGCAACAGCGTGGGATATCAGTAAAGCTTTAAAGCATGTGAGCAGCAGCAACAGTGGTGGTGGATTTGTTGGAGAACACCTATATACCTTTAGGATTACTCCTGACAGTGT
Source organism: Phoca vitulina (assembly GCF_004348235.1). Lineage (NCBI taxonomy): Eukaryota > Metazoa > Chordata > Mammalia > Carnivora > Phocidae > Phoca > Phoca vitulina. Next base: position 8,180,681 of record NW_022589743.1, on the reverse strand, counting down.
TCATTGAGCACCTCCAAAGTGTGAACAATGATCTATATATGTCTCTACATTTGTTATCTCATTTGTCTATCTCCTTCCCCCCAAAATCCCCTGGTCTTGGGGGCATTATCAGTTCTTCCATGGAGATAAGAAAATACTGATGTCTAAAGGACTGTTTTTTTAAGTGAGAATCCCTGGCCACCAGCATTAGAATATCCTGGTGTGCCTATTAAAAATCAGGTTCCTGGACCTTCCCCTGTACTTATTAATCAGAATCTCTGTGGGTTGCACCTGGGAATCACATGTTAACAGGCATCCTAGGTGATTCCTATAACCCCTCTCATATTTGAGAAGCACCATCGGAAAGGATTAGTAAGTTACTCAAGGTCAAAGTAGGAGAGATCCACGTGAACTTGGTCTGACATGAAATCCCATGTTTTTTTCACTCCACTTATGTAGTCCTACCTTCTAAGGGAAGAAATGATTGAATAAAGCTGAGAGGCCAAATGCTGTAATCTATTAATGTTTTACATTTGATGAGTATTTTAAAGCTTTAAGGTATTTTCACCCAACTTGCCCATTTAACAAAGCATATGGTTTGATCAAACAATGCTTTTTGTTCACATTTTTTGTTCAAACTTATTCTGAGTACTGCCTCATCTTTCTCTTCTCTTGGCAAGTTTTGAAATAACCCAAATTATCTATCATTAAACACCTTCCCAGAGTATGCTTCATGTCAATCTACTGCACCTATTACTTCTGAAATGAAGGGCAATTTGCCTTTCTATCTTTCTTATTTCTCCAATAACCTGCTTGTCATTGTTGCTTTGACTTTTCTGCTATTATCTCATCTAATTTAGCAATCTTGATTCATTTCCATTCATCAGACATTTATTGAAAGCCTATGTTTTTCACACTGTCTTAGGCCCTGTGGGAGGTACAACTCTGTCCCTATGGAGCATAATCTCTAAAGCTTGTGTTGGTGGAAACCTGTATCCATATCATGCTGCTTTTGGAATGAAGTTGATAAAAATCATCTTCTCATCTTTAAAATTATTTAAATTGACAACCAATGGCTCAGTTTTTTCTCAAGAGGTTAGTGAAAATATGCTAGGCAAGGAAGTTGAGGTTTCCTGTTACCTGTAATTGATCCTTGAAGATGTTGCAATACGGATCTCTTCTCCAGACACATTCCCCAAGAGTGGGACCACCAGCTGATCCATTTGTCTTTCCAATGTCTTAAGGTAAGCACAGTGTTTTTAGAATTAGAAATTGTCTACTATAGGAAAGTATCATTTTTAAGGAAGAGATTACCATAGTACCGTACCTTATAGAGCTGTTGGGATGATTAAATGCGGTTTTGCATCTAAAATGCTCAGGACAGTTTCTAGCTGAAAGTAAGAGCTCTGTAAGTGTAAGCTACTTTAAAATTGAGGGCTGTGTGGATAGGAAGCATTTTTAAAATGCAGAAACAAACTTATAAAACATTTAATGAACATCGCAACGCCCATTTATAGGAATGTGCATTTGGGGGAGAAAAAATAAGACCTGGTTTTAACTTAGTATCAAGCTGTTTACTATCTAAGTTCATAGAAATATATACATAAATAATCATAAGGCATTATTTTTACTGATCATAAGGGAGAGCTTGTGTTCTGGGGCATGTCTAGATGATGATGATTAAAAAAAGACACGATGAATGTAACAGACAATATATTTTTATATAGCTTCATGGTTTAAAATACTTTCACAGGGGTGCCTGGTTGGCTCATTTGGTAAAGTGTTTGCCTTTGGCTCAGGTTTTGATCCCAGGGTCCTGGGATTTAGCCCTGCATTGGGCTCCCTGCTCAACGGGGAGTCCGCTTTTCCTTCTGCCTCTGCCTCTGCTTGTGCACGCACGCGTGCTCTTTCTCTGTCAAATAGATAAAATCTTAAAAAAAAAAACAAACTTTCACAAACATTTTCACATCTAATCCTTACAATAATTTGGTGGGGCATATATTCTTAGGGATACTTGTGAATTGATTTGTCCATGGTTCCAAGCTCTTAAGGGGCAGAGCTAGGATACAAACTGGGTTTAATAATTTTACATTTTGTTATTGCTCCTATATTCCAAGGTTGAATTTGGATAAATGATATGAGAGAGGTATGAACTATCCCTTGGGTTTTAAGGGACAGTTCTGAGAAAAAGATGGAGTCCATTTGTCTGGATTAAAAAGTCAGGCTTTTGCATCTGCCAGGGGTTGTACATACACAGAAGCCATCTTATTCTCCGGGCTTTATACATGATCCAACAAAGCATCCTACACTGCCTGTTAGTAAACCAACATAAAATTTTTAACCCATATTCAAGTTGATTGATGATTATATGATATTATGAAAATAAGTTAATTTCATTAATTAGTGGATAATATCTCAAATTAGTCCTACTAATTGGAAAATTAGCTTGAAAATGTTGGTGAAAAATTACACCAATATAGTCGTATTGTTTTAGACCTAAAGGAATTAAACTTTTAAATTACTATATTTTCTAATTAGGCATCATCCTAGGATACCCTTAGAGAAAACACTGAAAGGAGGAAAATGCTCTCTGGTTTCCAAGCCAATAGTATTTAAACTGTGCTGTCTTTGAGGAAGGGAGGGGGAGAGTGTGTGCATGGGGAAGACGGGAGGGAGAAGGAGACAGGGAGAGAGAGAACCTTCAGTTTAAAATTTCATAATCCGTGATGTCTGAATGATATAGATGCTTAAGGCTGAGTTTCTGGAGAAAAATATAAAACTAAATAATAGTGCCATTGGTTTTACTTTAAACTAGTAAAGAGCTTCTGTGCAAATATTGTCAAGAACAGTTGGCATTTTTTTCTTCTCCCCTATCTTCAGCCTGAAACAGCAAAATAATAAAACAGTGATCTCTCTTCATAATCAAATTAAGAAATAGCTACAAATTCATGAACTATGAAGGGCATTTGCCAATAATAGACATAGCAGCTAAAAACTGATAATGTGATTCAAATGTAAACTGAAAGTGATGTGTGTCCAGCCTTGGAGTAGTAGCTCAGTCTAGCAGCCAGAAACAATTAAAACTTCAGTACTACACTTTCTGTAGAAAGTTAGCTTCTCCTTTTGTAATATGAATTCCTCAAATCCCCTCTGTCCTTTTAGAGGAATTCAGTCCTACAGTTAACCCCTCTTTCCTGCTTCATGTACTCCCTTCTTTAATGGGATCAATTCAGTGAGCATATGAACAAGTTAGTGCCAGTATCATAACATGCCCTTAATCCCACAGTCCTCTCCAACTGAGCTTCATTTCTTGACTTTCTAAAAAAAAAAAAAAATTTTTTTTTTTTTTTAGTTCTTTTGCCCTGCTGCTCCCACTTTACTGAGATATAATTGATATAAAACACTGTATAAGTTTAAGGTATAGGTGATGATTTGATATATGTATATATTGTGAAACATTTACCACAGTAAGGTTAGCTAATCCTTGACCACACGTAATTAACATTCAGTTGTTGCCACTAAAGCTCTACTCTCATGGGCAACTTACAAGTGTGTAATAAAGTATTGTTAATTATAGTAACCATGCTGCACCTGGAAGTTATTCATCCTATAACTAAACATTTGTACCATTTGACTAACATTGCCCCATTTTCCCCATCCTTCATCCTCTAGGATGCTGTGAGTTCTACTATCTGGTGCTGTGAGTTCAGGTTTTCTAGGTTCCACATATAAATGAGATCATACAGGATTTGTCTTTTTCTGTCTGAATTATTTCCACCTGGCATTATGCCCTCACAGTGTATCCATCTGGTTGCTACTGGCAGGATTTTTTTTTTTTTTATGGCTGAATACTATTCCATGGTATATCTATATCTCACATCTTTGTCCATTCATCCATCAACAGGTACTTAGTTTCCATGTTTTGGCTAATGTAAATAATGCTGCAGTGAACCTGGGTTGCAGATATCTCTTTAAGATAATGATTTCATTTCCTTTGGATTTGTCCCAGAAGTGGGATTGCTAGATCATATGGTGATTCTATTTTTAATTGTAGAAGAACCTCTCTCCTGTTTCTTATGTGGCTGTACCAATTTACATTTCTCCCCGCAGCAGTTCACCAGGGTTTCCTTTTCCCCACAACCTTGCTAGCATTTGCTATCTCTTATCATTTTGATTACAGACATTCTAATTAGTTGTGGTGGTACTTCATTGTGATTTGCATTTCCCTGATAATTATTGATGTTGAGTGCCCTTTCATGTACCTGATGGCCATTTGTATATCTTCTTTGGAAAAATGTCATTCAAGCCTGCCCACTTTTAATTGGATTTATTTATTTATTTATTTATTTATTTATTTATTTATTTGCTATTAATTTGTGGGAATTTCTTAGATATTTTGGACGTTAATTCCTTACCAGGTAGACGGTTTGCAGATATTTTTTTCCCATTTCGTAGGTTGCCTTTTCATTTTGTTGATTGTTTCTTTTGCTGTGCAGAAGCATTGAATTTGATGTAATTCCACTTGTTGATTTTTGCTTTTGCTGCTTGTGCTTCTGGTATCTTATCCAAAAATCATTACCAAGACCAATGTCTTTTTTTTCCCTTCAGAATATTAATGGTTTTAGGTCTTATATTTAAGTCCTTAATCCATTTTCAGTTAGTTTTTATGAGTGGTATAAGATAGGGGTCTAATTTCCTTCTTTTGCATGTGAATATCCAGTTTCTCCATCACCATTTATTGAAGAGTTTATCCTTTCCCCACTGAATATTCCTGGTTCCCTTGTTAAATGTTGACTGTATGTATGTGTGTGTGTGTGTGTGTGTATGTATATATTTTTTTATTTCTGGGCTCTCAGTGCTGTTCTTTTGGTCTGTATGTCTCTTTTTATGCCAGTACCGTCCTGCTTTGATTATTACAGCTTTGTAATATAGTTTGAATCAGGAGTGTGATGCTTCCAGCTTTGTTCTTTCTTGAGATTGCTTTGGTTATTCAGGTTTTTTTTATTCCATATGAATTTTATGATCTAAATCTGTGAAAAATGCCATTGGAATTTTGATGAAGATTGAATTGAATCTAGATGGCTTTAGGTAGTATGGACATTTTAATAATATTACCCATCTGATCCATAAACATGAGTTATCTTTCTATTAATTTGAGTTTTCTTCAGTTTCTTTCATCAATGTTCTATAGTTTTTGGTGTATAGATCTTTTACTTCCTTGGTTAAATTTATTTCTAGTATTTTATTGCTTTTGATCATTGTAAAAGGGATTATGATTGGTTTTCTATATTTCCTTTTCATAGAGTTCAAGTTTAGTGTATAAAAAATCAACTGATTTTTATTTATTTTTATTTTTATTTTTTTTAGGTAGAATAAAAAATTTATTTTACCTTCATATATTCTTTTGGGTTTTTTTAATTGATTCTTATATATTTTTTTATTATGTTAATCACCATACATTACATCATTAGTTTTTGATGTAGTGTTCCATGATTCATTGTTCGCATATAACACCCAGTGCTCCATATACAACGTGCCGTCTTTAATACCCATCACCAGGCTAACCCATCCTTCCACCCCCCCTCCCCTCTAGAACCCTCAGTTTGTTTTTCAGAGTCCATAGTCTCCCATGGTTCATCTCCCCCTCCGATTCCCCCCCTTCATTCTTCCCCTTCTGCTATCTTCTTCTTCTTCTTCTTTTTTTTTTTAACACATAATGTATTATTTGTTTCAGAGGTACAGATCTGTGATTCAACAGTCTTGCACACTTCACAGCGCTCACCATAGCCCATACCCTCCCCAGTGTCTATCACCCAGCCACCTCATCCCTCCCACCCCCCACCACTCCAGCAACCCTCAGTTTGTTTCCTGAGATTAAGAATTCCTCATATCAGTGAGGTCATATGATACATGTATTTCTCTGTTTGACTTATTTCGCTCAGCATAATACCCTCCAGTTCCATCCACGTCGTTGCAAATGGCAAGATCTCATTCCTTTTGATGGCTGCATAATATTCCATTGTGTATATATACCACCTCTTCTTTATCCATTCATCTGTTGATGGACATCTTGGCTCTTTCCACAGTTTGGCTATTGTGGACATTGCTGCTATAAGCATCGGGGTGCACGTACCCTTTCAGATCCCTACTTTTGTATCTTTGGGGTAAATACCCAGTAGTGCAATTGCTGGATCCTATGGTAGCTCTATTTTCAACTTTTTGAGGAACCTCCATACTGTTTTCCAGAGTGGCTGCACCAGCTTGCATTCCCACCAACAGTGTAGGAGGGTTCCCCTTTCTCCGCATCCCCGCCAACATCTGTCATTTCCTGACTTGTTAATTTTAGCCATTCTGACTGGTGTGAGGTGGTATCTCATTGAGGTTTTGATTTGGATTTCCCTGATGCCCAGCGATATTGAACACTTTTTCATGTGTCTGTTGGCCATTTGGATGTCTTCTTTGGAAAAATGTCTGTTCATGTCTTCTGCCCATTTCTTGATTGGATTCTTTGTTCTTTTGGTGTTTCAAAGGCTTTTTCTGCATCTGTTGAGAGGATCATATGGTTCTTGTTCTTTCTTTTATTAATGTATTGTATCATGTTGATTGATTTGCGGGTGTTGAGCCAACCTTGCAGCCCAGGGAGAAATCCCACTTGGTCGTGGTGAATAATCCTTTTAATGTACTGTTGGATCCTATTGGCTAGTATTTTGGTGAGAATTTTTGCATCCGTGTTCATCAAGGATTTTGGTCTGTAATTTTCCTTTTTGATGGGGTCTTTGTCTGGTTTGGGGATCAAGGTAATGATGGCCTCATAAAACGAGTTTGGAAGTTTTCCTTCCATTTCTATTTTTTGGAACAGTTTCAGAAGACTAGGTTATAATTCTTGAAATGTTTGGTAGAATTCCCCTGGGAAGCCATGTGGCCCTGGGCTTTTGTTTGTTGAAAGATTTTTGATGACTGCTTCAATTTCCTTAGTGGTTATAGGTCTGTTCAGGTTTTCTGTTTCTTCCTGGTTCAGTTTTGGTAGTTGATACATCTCTAGGAAAGCATCCATTTCTTCCAGATTATCTAATTTGCTGGCATAGAGTTGCTCATACTATGTTCTTATAATTGTTTTTATTTCTTTGGTGTTGGTTGTGATCTCTCCTCATTCATTTATAATTTTGTTGATTTGGGTCATTTTTCTTTTTGATAAGTCTGGCCAGGGGTTTATCAATCTTGTTAATTCTTTCAAAGAACCAGCTCCTAGTTTCGTTGATCTGTTCTACTGTTCTTTTGGTTTCTATTTCATTGATTTCTGCTCTGATCTTTATTATCTCTCTTCTCCTGCTGGGTTTAGGCTTTATTTGCTGTTCTTTCTCCAGCTCCTTTAGGTGTAGGGTTAGGTTGTGTATTTGAGACCTTTCTTGTTTCTTGAGAAAGGGTTGTATTGCTATATACTTTCCTCTTAGAACTGACTTTGCTGCATCCCAAATCTTTTGAACAGTTGTGTTATCATTTTCATTGGTTTCCATGAATTTTTTTAATTCTTCATTAATTTCCTGGTTGACCCATTCATTCTTTAGTAGGATGCTCTTTAGCCTCCATGTATTTGAGTTCTTTCCGACTTTCCTCTTGTGATTGAGTTCTAGTTTCAAAGCATTGTGGTCTGAAAATAGGCAGGGAATGATCCCAGTCTTTTGATACCAGTTGAGACATGATTTATGACCTAGGATGTGATCGATTCTGGAGAATGTTCCATGGGCACTAGAGAAGAATGTGTATTCTGTTGCTTTGGGATGGAATGTTCTGAATATGTCTGTGAAGTCCATTTGGTCCAGTGTGTCATTTAAAGTCTTTATTTCCTTGTTGATCTTTTGCTTAGATGATCTGTCCATTTGAGTGAGGGGTGTGTTAAAGTCCCCCACTATTATTGTATTGTTGTCAATGTGTTTCTTTGCTTTTGTTATTAATTGGCTGCTCCCATGTTAGGGGCATAGATATTTACAATTGTTAGATCTTCTTGTTGGATAGACCCTTTAAGTAGGATATAGTGTCCTTCCTCATCTCTTATTACAGTCTTTGGTTTAAAATCTAATTTGTCAGATATAAGGATTGCCACCCAGGTTTCTTTCGGTGTCCTTTAGCATGGCAAATGGTTTTCCACCCCTTCACTTTCAATCTGGCGGTGTCTTTGAGTCTAAACTGAGTCTCTTGCAGACAGCATATCGATGGGTCTTGTTTTTTTATCCAGTCTGATAGCCTGTGTCTTTTGATTGGGGCATTTAGCCCCTTTACATTCAGGGTAACTATTGAAAGATGGGAATTTAGTGCCATTGTATTGCCTGTAAGGTGACTGTTACTGTATATTGTCTGTGTTCCTTTCTGGTCTATGTTGCTTTTAGGCTCTCTCTTTGCTTAGAGGACCCTTTTCAGTATTTCTTGTAGGGCTGGTTTCGTGTTTACAAATTCCTTTAGTTTTTGTTTGTCCTGGAAGCTTTTTATCTCTCCTATTTTCAATGACAGCCTAGCTGGATATAGTATTCTTGGCTGCGTATTTTTCTCATTTTGTGCTCTGAATATATCATGCTAGTCCTTTCTGGCTTTCCAGGTCTCTGTGGATAGGTCTGTTGCCAACCTAATGTTTCTACCATTGTAGTTTATATATCTCTTCTCCCAAGCTGCTTTCAGGATTTTCTCTTTGTCTCTGAGACTTGTAAGTTTTACTCTTAGATGTCAGGATGTTGACCTATTTTTATTGATTTTGAGAGGGGTTCTCTGTGCCTCCTGGATTTTGATGCCTGTTTCCTTCCCCAAGTTAGGAAAGTTCTCTGCTATAATTTGCTCCAGTATACCTCTGCCCCTCTCTCTCTTTCTTCTTCTTCTGGGATCCCAATTATTCTAATGTTGTTTCGTCTTATGGTATCGCTTATCTCTCGAATTCTGCCCTCGTGATCCAGTAGTTATTTATCTCTCTTTTTCTCAGCTTCTTTATTTTCCGTCATTTGGTCTTCTATATCACTAATTCTTCTGCCTCCTTTATCCTAGCAGTTAGAGCCACCATTTTTTATTGCACCTCATTAATAGCCTTTTGATTTCGACTTGGTTAGATTTTAGTTCTTTTATTTCTCCAGAAAGGGTTTCTCTAATAACTTCCATGCTTTTTCAAGCCCAGCTAATATCTTTAAAATCATCGTTCTGAACTCTAGTTCCGACATTGTACTGTCCATATTGAGTAGGTCCCTGGCATCGGTACTACCTCTTGTTCTTTTTGTTGAGGTGATTTTTTCCGTCTTGTCATTTTGTCTTCCAGAAAGTGGTCACTTTTCTGTTCAGAGAGTTGTTGCTATTCTTTTTTTCGATCTCCTGTTGAGTTTGTAGGTGTTCAGAATGGTTTGATCCCTATCCAGCTGAATTTCTGGGACCAGACAAAATCCCGATCTCCTGCTCCTCTGCCATCTTGCTCCGCCCCTTCAACTGATTTTTTATATGTTGACTTTGTATCTTAAAATCTTACTGAATTAATTTATTAGATCTAAACAGTTTTTTGGTGGCTACTAGGATTTTCTATATAGAATATCATGTCATGAGACAATTTTTACTTCTTTCTTTCTAATTTGGATGCCTTTTATTTCTTTTGCTTTCCTAATTGCCCTGGCTCGGACTTCGAGTATATTGAATAGGAGTGGCGAGAGTGGGCAACCTTGTCTTCTGATCTTAGAGGGAAAGCTTTTTACAATTTCACTGTTGCGTTGGTGTTAGCTGTGGGCTTGTCATATGTGGCTTTTATTATGTAGAGGTATGTTCCTTCTATATCCAAATTTTTTGAGACTTTATATCATGGCAAATGCTTGTCTGTATTTATTGATGATAAGATGATTTTTCTCATTTGATCATGGTGAGTGATCCTTTCAATGTGCTGTTGAATTTGGTTTGCTAGTATTTGGTTGAAAATTTCTGTATCTATATCCATCAGTGATAATGGCCTGTAATTTTCCTCTTTACTAGTGTCTGTATCTGGCTATAGTATTAGAGTAATGCTAGCCTCTTCAATTTTTAGAAGAGTTTGAGAAAGAGTGGCAATAATTCTTCTTTAAGGTATTTGATAGAATTCACCTGAAAAGCCATTTGGTCCTTGGTTTCTCTTTGTTTACATGTTCACTGGATTGATCCCATCAGAGAGCAGGAAACATGATGCAGGAAAGAGAAGGTTAAAAGGACTGAAGTCTTCTAAGAAGATAGAGGGGATTAAAGAATTTCACATTATAAATGGAGGACCTAGAGTTTTCTGAAGAAAAAAAGTTCAGTACTGAATTAATTTTTGATTATTTCTGGCAACTAGATTGAGATTCTGCTCTAAGATTGGACCACGGGGGTTTGAGCTTCTACACCACATGGCTCCTGCTTTTGTCTCCCACCTCACCTTGTGCCCTCACACACAGTTTTCCCAGCCTTCTGTGCTGAGGCATTCCTTATACTGATCTGCTCAGATAATGCAAGTTATATCCTGTCTTAGGGTTCACGTGCCCTGGCCAGAATACCCCTTCCCTAGCTTTTCAAAGGTAAGCTCTATTTAATCCTTCAGGTACAGTTGAAATGTTACTTTTCCCAAGAGGACCTCGTTGACCACCTATTTGCGCTGTCTCATTATTTCTATCTTAGCATCTTGTTGATTTACTTTTTAGAATTTACCACAAGCAGAGGTTAATCATGTTTGTGTGTTTGCTTATTTATTGACTATCTCCACCAACTAAGATGTAAGCCTAAGAAAGGAAGCCTGATGGATTTCTTTACTGCTCTGTCCTCATGACCTGGAAGAGTGTCTAACATATTGAAGATGCTCAATAGATTATTTGACAAGCAAATAAATGGATGAACAACACATCTTTTGTGGCACTTTGTAAAATCACCTCTGCTGGTTTTTCTCCTTCTCCCATTTTCTCCCATTGCTACCACCTTTTCAGTCTGGCTGGTCTATTGTCTCAGTTGCTCATCACAGAAGTCTAGAACTTGGTCTAGCAAAACCCAGACTCCATTCAGAGTGCAGGAAATGAGGACTTGTTCTTGGGAAGGAGTCTGAACACCTCGATGTTAACCACTTGACCCCTTCAGAGACTCCTGTTCTTAAAAATCTACAAAGTTAAAAAAATTTCTAAACATCATTGAACTTGTCCTACAAGTCCTAAAAAAAGAGTCCCTTACTAGAAATGAGGATGGTCAGAGTGGTGAGCCTGCATAGGGAGAACACACTACACACTCTTAGGAGCCCAGTTTCATGCTATTAGAAATGCATGCCATCCTTCCTTGTCCCCAGACAGCCTCTGTACCAAGCCACATGACTGGGGTGAAGGAGCAATCAGCTTTTCTTTATTATTATTATTATTATTATTAATTTATTTATTTATTTAAATTGAGAGAGAGAATGTGAGTGGGTGAGTGGTGGAGAGGGAGGGAGAGAGAGAATCTTAAGCAGGCTCCACCTCATTGTGGAGCTCAATGCAGGGCTCAATTTTACAACCCTGAGATCATGACTTGAGCCAAAATTAAGAGTCGGATGCTTAGCTGACTGAGCCGCCCAGGGTCCCCAGCAGTCAGCTTTTAAAGTCTTTTTCTGATTCAGCTGGGCAGAGATCAGTAATACTAAACTGCACAGAAGGTGTGGGAGCTTTGAATAGTCTTAACTCCAGAAGTGGCAGTTCTGAAAACTGAGGAAGGTATTCCCCTAAGAGAGAGGACACTATTCTAAGCTCACCCCTAACCTTAACAATATGTTTAGCAGATAGTTGGATTACATAAAAATGCCTACATTCAGGGATAAACAATAACCTATAAATAATATGGGAATGTATATCATTATTATAAACTGTAAAAAGGGGGGTGAAGAGCTGATAACATACCTATACATGTATCTTTCTATTTATCTGTCATTACTATAAACAGTAAGAAGGGGAAGGACTGGCAAAGCCAAGAGAAAAGAGGGTATAAAAATTTAATAGGCAATTTATCATTAGATGATATAGTAGGATGAATAATGACACCCTTCTCCCCAAGAAATCCAGGTCCTGTCCTTGGAAACTGAATATGTTACCTTATATGGCAAAAGGGACTTTGCAGGTGTGATTAAGTTAAGAATCACAAGATGCAGAGATTATCCTGAATTATTCAGGTAAACTGAAGTAATCACAAGTCTCCTTACAAGAAGGAGACAGTATAATTACAGAAAAGATGTAAGGAGGGAAGCAGAGGTCAGAGAAGAAGGTAGATGCTAAGCTATTGGCTTTGATGATGGAGGAAGGGCCATGAGCAAAGGAATATAGGTGACCTCTAGACACAGGAAAAGACAGATTCTTCCCTGGGGTCCTCAAAAGGAATATAGCCCTCTGGACCCAGGCTAGACTTCTGACCTCCAGAATTAAAAAATTTGTGCCACTGTAAGCCACTTTAAGTTTGTGATACCTTGTTACAGGAGCAATAAGGAACTAATACAGATGATATGTTTATTTGGAAAACCCACAATTATCAACTTATAAAAAGTCTTTTAGAGATGAAAAAAATTCACTAAGATTTGTACCTATAAATCAGTATGTGGAAATTGATAGTTTTTTTTATACACCAACAATAGTCACTTGGCAAAGATAATGAAAGAACAGATCTGATTTACTACTTCCACAGAAAATATAAACTTCCTTAGAATAAACATTAAGCCTAGAAATGGGATACTTCAGTGGTTCTCAATATTGGCTGTATGTTATCATCTGGGGGAATTAAAAATACTAGTGCTCAGACTACACCCGAAACAAAGTAAATCAGAATTTCTAGAGAGTCCTGACATTGGTCTGTTTTTAAGAGTGCCCCAGGGATTTCAGCTTGTAGCCAGAATTGAGAACCATTGGTAAACTATTTGAGTTGGGGCTGGAGGATGCATGGAGTTATAGTCACTGCAGATAAGATTATCAAGCCCACACTTGAGGATTGAGCATCTGTAGAGATGCTGATCACAGCAATAAAAGGAAAAGAATTCAATAGGCACTTTGCAGGGAACACTGAAAAGACTTGGCAACAAATTGTGGAAAATGAAGAAGGCTAATTCAGTGATTATCCAAAGGCTTCAAAACGGGCAGAATTTGACTTCACTGACTAATATAAACAAGTACATAAGGTAATAGATACCAGATTGAGGAAGAAAAGATGTTGGCAAATAGAAATTGAAGAGATGTTGAGGAAAACACGTGCATTCTTTAAGCAACTGACAATAGGCATTTGAGATCTCAGGAAAGTTGGCATACTAGGGACAAAAATTTGGGCATCAACAGCCCGGAGATAAAAGAGTGGGAGAGAGAAAAACAGCTTCACAGAAAAGCCTGTAAGAAAAGAAAGAGGGAAGGGTGATCAAAAGAAAAATAGTAAGTAGATATAGTAGGAGGTGTGCTACTGTTACATAGAATTGCTACAACCAAGAGGAAATATGATTTTGGAAAGAGGTGTTCTGTAGGTTCAAAAACAAAATTAAAGCAAATAAAGAGGAAATGAGGTTAGAGAAAAGCCACTGGATTCATCACTAACAAAGCCACAAGGCAGTAATCTATAAAACCAAGTTAAGTGACATTGAGTACAGAAAAGAATGTGAAATCCATTACTGAAAGTACAAAGCATATTTGGAAATACTGATGATGTTAGTCAATTGAATCTAAGTTAAGAGAAATAGATACTTTTTCTCTTTGACCAATGAAATTCAATAAATATGTATTGAGCATGAAACACAGTATGGAAAATACTGAATTTTGAAAAGCATCATTCACGTTGCCATAAAGTGTTTATAATTTGAAACATGATGTTTCAGTTGCTTTGATGGATATTTTGGTGCCTTTGTAGGTCACTAGTCACTTTGAATAAATGTCAGTGGGAAAATGCTGGCATGTGCCAAAAGCCCAAATATAATCAAAATTCTGTGTCGTCTGTTGCATCCCAAAACTGCCTCAAAACATGCACTATTGATTGATTTAACAGCTTTTTGGCCATACTTGAAAAAAAATGCACTTTAAGTGTTTATGAGCACTTTTTTTCTGTGGGCATGTCTAATAAATTTATACTCTTGGCAAATAAAATTAGGGCTAGAAAGAGTGGATGACTAGGATAAAATAGCATTTGAGAAGGGAAAGATCAGATTCCCAGACCTTTTAATTGACTTAAAAATAATTCTTTTATTTTGGTAGTATGTAAAGAAATACATGATATTCAGAGACTTCAAAATCTGTAATGGCTCAAACCCAATAAAAGTTTGTCTGAATCAGGAGGGAAATAAAAAGGTAGGCTTGGTCAGTGGGGGGGTCTGACTTTCTTGTGACTTAGGGATCCAGGCTCCTTCCAAATTGTGACTCCTTGGATCTGCAGGTCCTATGGTCATGGTGTCTCCTGCACTCAGCTGATGGGAGGGGAAATGGGAGCCACACCCATTTCCAAAAAGGGTTGTCTGGAAAGTGATCTAAATCACTTTTTTTTAAACCACGTTCCTTTGGTGAGAATTACTAAATGGCCACCCTTTGATAGACTGTGTGAAAGACTGGATTTTTTTTAAAAAGATTTTTATTTATTTATTTATTTGACAGAGAGAGACACAGCGAGAGAGGGAACACAAGCGGGGGGAGTGGGAGAGGGAGAAGCAGGCTTCCTGAGGAGCAGGGAGCCCGATGCGGGGCTCGATCCCAGGACCCTGGGACCATGACCTGAGCCGAAGGCAGACGCCCAACGACTGAGCCACCCAGGCGCCCCAAGGCTGGATTTTATAAACACAGGGCATGTAAGATTTTACATACACATACAAGATTTTAAAAATCAATAATTTAATTCAACATTTTACTAGTAATTCTGAATTGACATATCTAGAAGGTAGTTGCTAAGGGAGATCACTGCATGATCACTAAGCCCCTTTGTTTGGTTTCATTTTGTAAATATACTGCAACCTGATGTTACTTTGGTGGTACTTCCAACCTAGTGTCTAATTTATTGATATGCACACTTTCTCACTGTAGAATAGAGTGTACAGACCTAGTACCATAAATTCTGTGTCACATCACTGCTGCAATTATTTGTTCTCACCTTTTCCCTGGCCTGTCAGTACTTTAACATGCAAGAGAGAGATTTTTGTTGAAGAATTTTATTTAAGCAGTTTTATTAACAGTAATAAAATGCATCTCTCTCTAGATTTGTTTTGGGTGGGGGAGAAGCAGCATGGATTTTCTATAGCTGGGAAAATGCAGGTCTCAACGACAAGTGGAAGAGACCAGAGCAAGCAGCTGTATTTGTGCTGTCATTGGCCCAGGGTGCTGGGCCCTGCAGTTCTGTGTCAGAACATGGTAGATGCCAATTTTAATAAGGAAAAAAGAAGACAAGTAGTGCTAAAATGCAAATGTCTGAAGCATTCTTGTGAAGCTGAGCTGATTAAATTGCTTATTATGCTGAAGACTCCCAACAGAAGTAAGAAAGAAGCAAGAATTTGTTGCCCAAAGCAGGTCTGATCATAGACTTATACCCTCCAGGTAGAATATATATCTTTTTTTTTTTTAATTTTTTTTTTTTTTTTTATTCATGTGACAGAGAGAGAGACAACACGAGCAGGGGAGAGAGGCAGAGGGAGAAGCAAACTCCTTGCTGAGCCAGGAGCCTGATATGGGGCTTGATCCCAGGACCCTGAGATCATGCCCCGAGCTGAAGGCAGACGCCTAACCATCTGAGCCACCCAGGTGACCCTAGAATATATATCTTGAGTGCTGTTTCCAAGCAAGCGTAGAGATTGCTGGTTGGTTTTTTTTTTTTTTTTTTCCTGCATGACAGTAACTGCAGAATGAGGGTGATGGGCTCATGGTTGATCCCCAGGGTCAAAATTCATTATTATTTCTCTTTTTATTGCATCCATGCTGATGTATTTAATTTAGCATAATGAAATGAGGTGAAAGGAAAATAGAAATTGTGATAGAAATAATTTTGTATTTCATGAGAGTCTTTATTTTCAGAGAATTGTGTCTTGCAGGAACCCTGAACTGCATTGCTTCTCTCTCAGTCAGAGAATGTGACTGGAAGAAGGCTGGAAAAGGAAACGGACTGTGAACATTCTTTGAACTACTAGGTTCCTTGTTCATAAAATAAAAATACTAGTGTGGAGAAGGCTCCTGGAGGAGGATTATAATAGAGAATTAGGGTGAGCTATATTGAATTCTCAGTTTTAAGGTAGAATCTGAGGTCAGCTATACTATAATTTTTTTTTCTAATTTTTTTTAATGTTCTTTAACATTCTGCATTTCATTATGCTTTGGAGTGTATCCCAGTCATCAGCATTTTTTTTTTTTAAAGATTTTATTTATTTATTTGACAGAGAGAAAGACATAGCGAGAGAGGGAACACAAGCAGGGGGAGTGGGAGAGGGAGAAGCAGGCTTCCCGCGGAGCAGGAAGCCCGATGCGGGGCTCGATCCCAGGACCCTGGGATCATGACCTGAGCCGAAGGCAGACGCTTAACGACTGAGCCACCCAGGCGCCCCCCCAGTCATCAGCATTTTGCCTTGAAGTTGCAAATCTACTTTTTAAAAAGTTTTTATTTAAATTCTGGTTACTTGACACAGTGTTATATTAGTTTCAGGTGTACAATATAATGGTTCAACACTTCCACACATCACCCAGTGCTCATCAGAAGTGTGCTCATTAATCCCCATCACCTGTTCCCCCCATCCCCCCAGGTAACCATCAGTTTGTCCTCTATAGTTAAGAGTCTGTTTCTTGGTTG
This sequence comes from Phoca vitulina, assembly GCF_004348235.1. Taxonomy (NCBI): domain Eukaryota; kingdom Metazoa; phylum Chordata; class Mammalia; order Carnivora; family Phocidae; genus Phoca; species Phoca vitulina. The sequence continues at coordinate 8,163,947 of NW_022589743.1, read as the reverse complement.
GCCTCTCTCTCTCTTTTTTCTTCCTCTTTGCTCAAATGAGGCTCTTAAATTTCACACAGGAGTGAAAACTTACGGTATTTGTCTTTCTCTGACTTATTTCGCTTTGCATTATACTCTCTAGCCCCATCCACTTTGTTGCAAATGGAAAGATTTCATTCTTTTTTATGGCTGAGTAATATTCCAATGTATATATGTACCGAATCCATTTTTCTTTGTCCTTCATATTTCTGGAATTGAATAGAAACAGTTCTCTATTTTCAACTAGAATAGTGCTAGCTAGGCCTTGCCAGTAGATGGCAGTGGAGGACCATTGCAAGAGGACAGGGCGTTGCTGTTTCTGGTATTTTTCTTCTTACTCCTAAAGCAGGGCATTACTCCCATAAGAGTGCGCAGCTTCCCAGTGACTCTTTACCACCACCACTGCAGCGTGTGGCTTCCCAGGGAGTCTTTCTGCTCCCTACCATTCCTTCCTTGCTGACCTCTGCCACTGGCACCTCAGTCTTTCACAGCCCAATAGGCCACAGCCTTACCCTCTCCAATGAGAACTGTATCTCAGCTTTGGGGAGAGAGGATCTTTCCCAGTTTCTTACTTTCTCTCAGCCCTAGAGGTAGTAGCTGTTTCCTGTATTCACTGTTCATTAATTGTTTAGAGTTCTCTTTACCCCTCTTAATAGTTTATCCCTTTTCACTAGGCAATAGTTCTTTATATTGATTTTTGTCTCTGCAAATTACTCATGTAGTTTCTGTCTCTTGACTGGACCCTGACAGAGTGCTTCTAGAATTTTTTGTGACAGGGTTGTCTGAGTAGGGATTTTAGGATTACTGAGGATATTCGGAAAAGCACATATAGTCATTTCTATATTCTGTTCGTGTCACCAGGATGTCAGGAGTACCTGGGTCTCGAGGCAGGACCTTTTGATACTAATGAATGGGTATTATGCATTTTTATTTTTATTTTTATTTTATTTTTATTTTTATTATGTTATGTTAGTCACCATACAATATATCATTAGTTTTTGATGTAGTGATCCACGATCCATTGTTTTCGTATAACACCCAGTGCTCCATGCAGTACGTGCCCTCCTTAATACCCATCACCGGGCTAACCAATCCCCCCTCCACCATTCCCTCTAAAACCCTGTTTGTTTCTCAGAGTCCATAGTCTCTCATGGTTCATCTCTCCCTCCAGTCCCCCCCCCATTTTTCCCTTCCTTCTCCTAATGTCCTCCATGTTATTCCTTATGT
>NW_022589743.1:8046556-8147702 GCF_004348235.1 Phoca vitulina | reverse complement strand
ACATAAGGAATAACATGGAGGACATTAGGAGAAGGAAGGGAAAAATGAAGGGGGTGGAAATTGGAGGGGGAGATGAACCATGAGAGACTGTGGACTCCAAGGAACAAACTGAGGGTTTTAGAGGGGAGGGGGTGGGGGGATGGGTTAGTCCGGTGATGGGTATTAAGGAGGGCATGTACTGCATGGAACACTGGGTGTTATATGAAAACAATTGTGGATCACTACATCAAAACTAATGATGTATTGTGTGGTAACTAACATAACGTAATAAAATAAAATAAAAAAACAAAAAAACAAAACAGAAGGATGCCTACCTGTTGAACTTCACCTAATGGCATTTGGACTCAATTTTTTTGGAAGGAAAAGGAAGGGGAGGAGAGAGAAAAAGAGGAAGAGACTTAAGTCGAATCTTAATTAAAAATCCCAATTTTCAAGTTTTGCTTTCACTTCAGAATGTTGCTAGGAGAGGAATACACATGAAATGTATTATTTAAGTCTTGAGAATTCTATTTCAATGCTTGAAAAGCTAATCCTGTTTCCACCCTCTTAGGTCTTTAAGAGAATTGAGGTTTGTTTTTCCTCATTTTCTGTCTCTTAGGGGAAATCTGGCCAAAGACATTTTGGGTTGGTTTCTACTGAATTCTACTATTACACAAATTACAAAGTAGGGAAGTTCCATTATAAAATCAGGGTCCAGTGATATATCAAGAAAGTTTCAATGAATAAAAAAAATATGTAAGTACATATTTAGTCTATATCTGAGACTAAATGGCTATCCACTTGGATAGTCTCTCATATCCAATCAGAATTATTGGGCTTATTGGTTACACTTTGCCAGGCTCAATACTACTCTTAGTAAGATGTAAGAGGTGTCACATTACTTTCCTGTCCACTGGGAGATACTGTCCACCTTCTCTGCTTCACTTCTATAAACTGCCTAATCCCAAGAAGGGTGTTAAAATTTGGCTCTTTAACTTTCTAAAGGGGTCATCATTGTAGCAATCCAAGATTCCCATCTGAACTATTACTCTCTTAATCTCCAGTCAGACCCAGTCTTCCACCCTTCCTTTGGTCCACATGGAGTCACCTGGAACCCATCAGTAAAATTATGTAAATCCTTCAGAGCCTCAGTCTATGGTATAAATACTTCTTGGGTTTTCTTGCTCTAATTGAAACTTTGTTATGCCTAAGGACCTTGCTTCTCTGCTATCTTGCTATTTGGTGGCTGTTTTTTTCTTTCTTTATCGTGTGTTCCATGGAGCTTGGAAGAGGGGGTCAGTGTTTCCCTCTTGTCTCATTTACTAGGTTGGTTTTCCCTTCCCAAACTGCTGCTAAATCCTGTTACTTTTTTTAAAAAAATTTTTTATTGTTACATTAATCACCATACATTACATCATTAGTTTTTGATGTAGTGTTCCATGATTCATTGTTTGCGTATAACACCCAGTGCTCCATGCAGAACATGCCCTCTTTAATACCCCTCACCAGGCTAACCCATCTTACCACCCCCCTCCCCTCTAGAACCCTCAGTTTGTTTTTCAGAGTCCATTGTCTCTCATGGTTCGTCTCCCCCTCTGATTTCCCCCCCTTAATTCTTCCCCTCCTGCTATCTTCTCCTTTTTTTTTTCCTTAACATATATTGCATTATTTGTTTCAGAGGTACAGATCTGTGATTCAACAGTCTTGCACAATTCACAGCATTCACCATAGCACATACCCTCCCCAGTGTCTATCACCCAGTCACCCCATCCCTCCCACCCCACGCCCCACTCCAGCAACCCTCAGTTTGTTTCCTGAGATTAAGAATTCCTCATATCAGTGAGGACATATGATACATGTCTTTCTCTGATTGACTTATTTCCCTCAGTGTAACACCCTCCAGTTCCATGCACATCGTTGCAAATGGCAAGATCTCATTCCTTTTGATGGCTGCATAATATTCCATTGAATATATATACCACATCTTCTTTATCCATTCATCTGTCGATGGACATCTTGGCTCTTTCCACAGTTTGGCTATTGTGGACATTGCTGCTATAAACATCGGGGTGCACGTACCCCTTCGGATCCCTACATTTGTATCTTTGGGGTAAATACCCAGTAGTGCAATTGCTGGGTCATAGGGTAGTTCTATTTTCAACTTTTTGAGGAATCTCCATACTGTTTTCCCAAGTGGCTGCACCAGCTTGCATTCCCACCAACAGTGTAGGAGGGTTCCCCTTTCTCCACATCCCCTCCAACATCTGTCCTTTCCTGACTTGTTAATTTTAGCCATTCTGACTGGTGTGAGGTGGTATCTCATTGAGGTTTCGATTTGGATTTCCCTGATGCCGAGCGATATTGAACACTTTTTCATGTGTCTGTTGGCCGTTTGGATGTCTTCTTTGGAAAAATGTCTGTTCATGTCTTCTTCCCATTTCTTGATTGGATTCTTTGTTCTTTTGGTGTTGAGTTTGATGAGTTCTTTATAGATTTTGGATACTAGCCCTTTATCTGATATGTCATTTGCAAATATCTTCTCCCATTCTGTCGGTTGTCTTTTGGTTTTGTTGACTGTTTCCTTTGCTTTGCAAAAGCTTTTTATCTTGATGAAGTCCCAATAGTTCATTTTTGCCCTTGCTTCCCTTGCCTTTGGCGATGTTTCTAGGAAGAAGTTGCTGCGGCTGAGGTCGAAGAGGTTGCTGCCTGTGTTCTCCTTTAGGACTTTGATGGACTCCTGTCTCACATTGAGGTCTTTCAACCATTTAGAGTCTGTTTTTGTGTGTGGTGTAAGGAAATGGTCCAGTTTCATTCTTCTGCATGTGGCTGTCCAATTTTCCCAACACCATTTGTTGAAGAGACTGTCTTTTTTCCATTGGACATTCTTTCCTGCTTTGTCAAAGATTAGTTGACCATAGAGTTGAGGGTCCATTTCTGGGCTCTCTATTCTGTTCCATTGATCTATGTGTCTGGTTTTGTGCCAGTACCATACTGTCTTGATGATGACAGCTTTGTAGTAGAGCTGGAAGTCCAGAATTGTGATGCCGCCAGCTTTGCTTTTCTCTTTCAACATTCCTCTGGCTATGCGGGGTCTTTTCTGGTTCCATACAAATGTTAGGATTCTTTGTTCCATTTCTTTGAAGAAAGTGGATGGTATTTTGATGGGGATTGCATTGAATGTGTAGATTGCTCTAGGTAGGATTGACATCTTCACAATATTTGTTCTTCCAATCCATGAGCATGGAACGTTTTTCCATTTCTTTGTGTCTTCCTCCATTTCTTTCATGAGTATTTTATAGTTTCCTGAGTACAGATCCTTTGCCTCTTTGGTTAGATTTATGCCTAGGTATCTTATGGTTTTGGGTGCAATTGTAAATGGAATTGACTCCTTAATTTCTCTTTCTTCTGTCTTGTTATTGGTGTATAGGAATGCCACTGATTTCTGTGCATTGATTTTATATCCTGCCACTTGACTGAATTCGTGTATGAGTTCTAGCAGTTTTGGGGTGGAGTCTTTTGGGTTTTCCACATAAAGTATCATATCATCTGCAAAGAGTGAGAGTTTGACTTCTTCTTTGCGATTTGGATGCCTTTGATTTCTTTCTGTTGTCTGATTGGTGTGGCTAGGACTTCTAATACTGTGTTGAATAGCAGTGGTGATAGTGGACATCCCTGCCGCATTCCTGACCTTAGGGGGAAAGCTCTCAGTTTTTCCCCATTGAGAATGATATTCGCTGTAGGTTTTTCATAGATGGCTTTTAATGTAAAGTATTGAGGTATGTACCCTCTATCCCTATACTCTGAAGAGTTTTGATCAAGAAAGGATGCTGTACTTTGTCAAAGGCTTTTTCTGCATATTGAGAGGTTCTTGTTCTTTCTTTTGTTAATATATTGTGTCACGTTGATTGATTTGTGGGTGTTGAACCAACCTTGCAGCCCAGGGATAAATCCCACTTGGTCGTGGTGAATAATCCTTTCAATGTACTGTTGAATCCTATTGGCTAGTATTTTGGTGAGAATTTTTGCATCCATGTTCATCAATGATATTGGTCTGTAATTCTCCTTTTGGATGGGGTCTTTGTCTGGTTTTGGGACCAAGGTAATGGTGGCCTCTTAAAATGAGTTTGGAAGTTTTCCTTCCATTTCTATTTTTTGGAACAGTTTCAGAAGACTAGGTATTACTTCTTCTTGAAATGTTTGGTAGAATTCCCTTGGGAAGCCATCTGGCCCTGGGCTTTTTTGTTTTGGGAGATTTTTGATGACTGCTTCAATTTCCTTAGTGGTTATGGGTCTGTTCAGGTTTTTTATTTCTTCCTGGTTCCGTTTTGGTAGTTGATACATCTCTAGGAATGCATCCATTTCTTCCAGGTTATCTAATTTGCTGGCATATAGCTGCTCATAATATGTTCTTATAATTGTTTGTATTTCTTTGGTGTTGGTTGTGATATCTTTCTTTCATGATTTTGTTGATTTGGGTCCTTTCTCTTTTCTTTTTGATAAGTCTGGCCAGGGGTTTATCAATCTTGTTAATTCTTTTTTTTTTTTTTTTTTTATTTTTTCAGTGTTTTTTTTTTTTTTTTTAAGGATTTATTTATTTATTTCAAAGAGAGAGAGAGAACTAGAGAGGGAACACAAGCAGGGGGAGTGGAAGAGGGAGAAGCAGGCTTCCCGCTGAGCAGGGAGCCCGATGTGGGGCTCGATCCTAGGACCCTGGGATCATGACCCGAGCCGAAGGCAGACGCCCAACGACTGAGCCACCCAGGCGCCCCTCAATCTTGTTAATTCTATCAAAGAATCAGCTCCTAGTTTCGTTGATCTGTTCTACTGTTCCTTTAGTTTCTATTTCATTGATTTCTGCTCTGATCTTTATTATTTCTCTTCTCCTGCTTGGTTTAGGCTTTATTTGCAGTTCTTTCTCCAGCTCCTTTAGGTGTAGAGTTAGGTTGTGTACTTGAGACCTTTCTTGTTTCTTGAGAAAGGCTTGTATTGCTATATACTTTCCTCTTAGGACTGCCTTTGCTGCATCCCAAAGATTTTGAACAGTTGTGTTTTCATTTTCATTGGTTTCCATGAATTTTTTTAATTCTTCATTAATTTCCTGGATGACCCATTCATTCTTGAGTAGGATGCTCTTTAGCCTCCATGTATTTGAGTTCTTCCGACTTTCCTCTTGTGATTGAGTTCTGGTTTCAAAGCATTGTGGTCTGAAAATAGGCAGGGAATGATCCCAGTCTTTTGGTACCAGTTGAGACCTAGGATGTGATCTATTCTGGAGACTGTTCCATAGGCACTAGAGAAGAATGTGTATTCCGTTGCTTTGGGATGGAATGTTCTGAATGTATCTGTGAAGTCCATTTGTTCCACTGTGTCATTTAAAGTCTTTATTTCCTTGTTGATCTTTTGCTTAGATGATCTGTCCTTTTGAGTGAGGGGGGTGTTAAAGTCCCCCACTATTATTGTATTGTTGTCAATTTGTTTCTTTGCTTTTGTTATTAATTGCCTTATATAATTGGCTGCTCCCATGTTAGGGGCATAGATATTTACAATTGTTAGATCTTCTTGTTGGACAGACCCTTTAAGTAGGATATAGTGTCCTTCCTCATCTGTTTACTATAGTCTTTGGTTTAAAATCTAATTTGTCTGCTATAAGGATTGCCACCCCAGCTTTCTTTTGGTGTCCATTAGCATGGTAAATGGTTTTCCACCCCCTCCCTTTCAATCTGGGGGTGTCTTTGGGTCTAAAATGAGTCTCTTGCAGACAGCATATCGATGGGTCTTTTTTTTAATCCAATCTGATAGCCTGTGTCTTTTGATTGGGGCATTTAGCCCATTTACATTCAGGGTAACTTTTGAAAGATGGGAATTTAGTGCCATTGTATTGCCTGTAAGGTGACTGTTACTGTATATTGTCTGTGTTCCTTTCTGGTCTATGTTGCTTTTAGGCTCTCTCTTTGCTTAGAGGACCCCTTTCAGTATTTCTTGTAGGGCTGGTTTCGTGTTTGCAAATTCCTCTAGTTTTTGTTTGTCCTGTAATCTTTTTCTCTCTCCTTCTATTTTCAATGACAGCCTAGCTGGATATAGTATTCTTGGCTGCATATTTTTCTCATTTAGTGCTCTGACTATATCACACCAGTCCTTTCTGGCCTGCCAGGTCTCTATGTATAAGTCTGTTACCAATCTAATGTTTCTACCATTGTAGGTTATATATCTCTTCTCCCGAGCTGCTTTCAGGATTTTCTCTTTGTCTCTGAGACTTGTAAGTTTTACTCTTAGATGTTGGGATGTTGACCTATTTTTATTGATTTTGAGAGGGGTTCTCTGTGCCTCCTGGATTTTGATGCCTGTTTCCTTCCCCAAATTAGGGAAGTTCTCTGCTATAATTTGCTCTAGTATACCTTCTGCCCCTCACTCTCTTTCTTCTTCTTCTGGGATCCCAATTATTCTAATGTTATTTTGTCTTATGGTATCGCTTATCTCTTGAATTCTGCCCTTGTGGTCTAGTAGTTGTTTATCTCTCTTTTTCTCAGCTTTTTTATTTTCCATCATTTGGTCTTCTGTATCACTGATTCCCTCTTCTGCCTCATTTATCCTAGCATTTAGTGCCCCCATTTTTGATTGCACCTCATTAATAGCCTTTTTGATTTCGACTTGGTTAGATTTTAGTTCTTTGACTTCTCCAGAAAGGGTTTCTCTTATAAATTCCATGCTTTTTTCAAGCCCAGCTAGTATCTTCAAAGTGATGATTCTGAACTCTAGATCCAACATTGTACTAATGTCCGTATTGAGTAGGTCCCTGGCAGTTTTTACTACCTCTTGTTCTTTTTGTTGAGGTGATTTTTTCGGTCTTGTCATTTTGTCCAGAGGAGAATAGATGAATGAGAGACAAAATGCTAACAGGGTAACAACATCCCCAGAAAATATACTCTAAACAAATCAGAAAAGACCTGAAGCCCAGGGAAAAGAAAGGGAAAGAAGGAAAAAAGAAAAAAAAAGGAAGAAGAAAAAGATAAAAACAAACAAAAACAGAACAAACCAAAAAAAACCCAGAACATGATCAAATATGATCAGGCTGGTGCATAGATCATTGCCACACCCTAAATTTTGGGTGTATTTTGGTCTGTTAGAAGAAAGTGCCTCCCAAAATTTTAAAGAAAGAAAAACTTATATATGTACAAAAATAAGGGTTGATATGCTGAAGGGATGGAGTATGACTGTAAAGATGAAAATTATAAAAAATTTTATAAAAGGAATTGATAAGTTGTTTGAAGAAAGAAAGAAGAGGTTTTTAAAAAAAATCTGCTCCCAGATTCACATCTTGTAGAATCCCAGATTCACATCTTGTAGAAACGGTGTGGGAATAAATGCATTGTTTTAAGTTGCTAAACTTTGAGATAATTTGCTATGAAACAGTAGATAACTAACATACCATACAATTATACTTGAATATCTCACTTCTTAACCAGGCCTGCCCTTAATTCTGTGTATCTCTTCAGCTCCTGCCCCATTCCCCTACTCTGCTTGAAAACATCGCCATGCCTCACTTTCCTAGAGTTTTTCAGTTCACTCAGATTTCTCATGTTAAGACTTCTGAAAACTTCAATGTTATATGCAGTGGTCCATTTATATTTCTTATTGCAATTGGCCTTTCCTTGGTAGTATTTAACTTGAAGAATTCTCTTTGCTTGACTTCCAGGACACAACTCTCTGGCTTTTTTCTAGTATTACTTGCAACTCAAGCCTGCTTTCCATTGTTCACTCCTCTTCCTCCTTCCCATCTTTAAGTGTGGCAAGTCCCTAGAGCTGTGCTGTTGTTGTTGTTTTAAGATTTTTATTTGAGAGAGAGAGAGCACTCAAAGCACGGGGAGATACGGAGGGGGGAGGGAGAGGGACAAGCAGACTCCATGCTGGGCACAGAGCTGCACCCAGGACTTGATCTCAGGACCCTGAGATCATGATCCAAGCCAAAATCAAGATCCAGATGCTCAACTGACTGAGCCACTCAGGCACCCCTGTGTTGTTGTTTTGATTAGTTCTCTTAATTCCCCAGAGTTCGATCTTTTAATTACACCATATCAAATTATATTTGGAAAGTCATATAATGGATAGTTAAAATTTTCCCACATGTGAAAAATCAGTGTTGAAGTTTTTCTCTCTTTTTGATTTGGGGAACAAATATGGTTATTTACCAGGACTAAATGTAATTTCCCAATTTTCTCAGAATTCTTTCTTTCTTTCTTTTTTTTTTTTTTTTAAAGATTTTATTTATTTATTTGACAGAGAGAGACATAGCGAGAGCAGGAACACAAGCAGGGGGAGTGGGAGAGAGAGAAGCAGGCCTCCCGCAGAGCAGGGAGCCCGATGTGGGACTCGATCCCAGGACCCTGGGATCATGACCTGAGCCAAAGGCAGACGCTTAACGACTGAGCCACCCAGGCGCCCTCTCAGAATTCTTTCTGACCACTAATGTGTGTGCCCATCCATAATTGCTAGGCTAACAGTAATATAGATATTTATGTATATTTCAAAGTTTCCCTTATATTGAGAGTTTTGGTTTGGTAGAAGTTTCCATCCAGACTCCAGGAGGCTGATTGTGATTCCATATGAGTAACTACTTGTGAGTTTGAGGCTAAAGTTTCACATTGACTTTATAGGCAAAAGAATTAGTCCACACTTCTCCGATTCCACTAGGCAACATCTGCTGTCAGATACACATGTAAACACATGGCTCACATGATACTCTTCTTGTTTAGGACTGTGTAGTGGCACACAGGAGAAGTTGGAGGTGACAAGGGAATAGGTACCTAGAGGGGTGTTGACTTTTTCAGTGCTGGCCTTTGTTGTCTCTGATGAATTCCAGGCTGCTCTACAAAATAAAGGAGAGCTTTAGAACAGCTGAAACAATACAAAATAGAGTTGAAGGTGAATCATTTATATGTTTGTTCATAAGGCTTTCTACTTCTGAAGCCAGCCTGTGTGGATTCTTATGTTGCAGGTGAGAACCATACACCCTTTTGTGTTATGGCTAGTTACTCACTATTCCCCTACTCCTCTTCACACATTGGGTTTCTCTTGAGGACCCAGCACAGAAGCTCTGTTATGCCTTTAAAAGAAACATACACACAAAGGTATGTAAGTGCAAAGTTTCATGATATTAACAATACACTCTGACTGTTTACAAGGAAGAAGCTGTTATGTAGGTCAAAATATATTATACAGTATGTTCAGAATTAAAATTTGGCATTAATTTTAATGAATGAATTAATGTTTTTAAAACTGTTCAAAAGGCCTGGAATGAGAATATATAAAAGTTGCTATTACTGCAAGATGCATAATTGGGTAATAATGCATGTCCTGAACTGTCTTAGCCACATCAGTACTCTATAAACTGCATTTTTACCCCACAAGACCCATTAAAATGAATAAAGATTTTCTTGATTGACTCTGTTAGGACTAGTATTTAATTCAGAGTAAAACTAAAGGGGAACATTCTGCTATGGTAAATCTAAACATTACACGGAAAGCAATAAAAATTCGTGGAGCATATTTTCTCTTACTTAAATCATGCTTAGTCTTATTCAACATGGAATCACCAGTTTAGTAGTTCATATTTGGGTTTGTTTAAATTTGATAAAATTTAACTCAATTTATTAAACCTCCTGGAGCCTCATACATTTTGTCTATGAAATGAGTGAGGTGGTTCATGGTGACTCATATCTTTCCTATAAAATTCTCATATTTTAAAGAAATGTTTGTTTAAAACATAGTAGGCATGATGCAATGTGATTGTTGATGGTGGGGATATAGTGACATGGGATATAGATATGAGTTAGCATAGCCCTTGCCCTCAAGGATCTCATGCTGGTTTCAGAAATAGTTCAGTACTATAATATAGAGTTAAGCAAATATTTTAGAGAGGTACAAGCCACATGCTGCGGGGAGAATAAAGAAAAGGATCATGTCCAGTTTCATGGATCAAATTGTATGTCAAGGTGATTGTGGCATTTGAGATGGGTACTGAAGGATTTTGATAGGTAAAGAGTGCAATGAGAAGAAGACAGTTTTATCTGGAACACACGTAATCATGTAGCGATGGGAAAGCAAAGAACATGTTTGGAAAATCAAGAGAATATTCTTTTAGTTTGATTGGAATGCAAGATACATGCAAAGAAGTAAGGTTGAAATATAGCTTGAGGCCCTGTTCTGGAAAACCTTAATGGTCAAATTGAGAATTCAACTTAATTCAGTGTGTTGGGGGGATCTATTAAAGGTTTTTGTTTTTTTTTTTTAATTTTTTTATTGTTATGTTAATCCCCATACATTACATCATTAGTTTTAGATATAGTGTTCCATGATTCATTGTTTGTGCATAACACCCAGTGCTCCATGCAGAACGTGCCCTCCTCAATACCCATCACCAGGCTAACCCATCCTCCCACCCCCCTCCCCTCTAGAACCCTCAGTTTGTTTTTCAGAGTCCATCGTCTCTCATGGTTCTTCTCCCCCTCCGATTTCCCCCCCTTCATTCTTCCCCTCCTGCTACATTCTTCTTCTTTTTTTCTTTCTTAACATCTATTGCATTATTTGTTTCAGAGGTACAGATCTGAGATTCAACAGTCTTGCACAATTCACAGCGCTTACCAGAACACATACCCTCCCCTGTGTCCATCACGCAGTCACCCCATCCCTCCCACCCCACCCCCCACTCCAGCAACCCTCAGTTTGTTTCCTGAGATTAAGAATTCCTCATATCAGTGAGGTCATATGATACTATTAAAGGTTTTTAAGTAGATAATTGAAATGAATAGGAAGATGATTCTGGCTAGGATTTGGAGAGATGATATTGGGAAGTAAGGAAAGAAAACAAAGACAAATGGGAGGAGTCAGAGTAGCAATACCATTCATTCATTAAAAATATTTACTGCGTATCCACTAAGTGCCACAGTGCCTATTCCTTATTGAATATATTAAAGACTCAATGCATTGATTAATTTTTTACATATCCATTTAACTCTTAGAGGGAAAATAGAAGATGCCTTTAATATGCACTTTTTGAGGACAAGCCTTATTTTAGTATTTGAAATAGAAGAGGGTTGGCTCTGGATAAGTAATAATAGGACTCAAGATAAAGTCCATCTAAATAAGGAATGTTTTATAAAAGATTTTAGTGGCTAATAGCTCTAATATCTTTATGAGATAAGAGTATTTTTGTTACTCGGCTTGTCTGTATGCCTCAAGCTATTATGGGGAATGTAAAACTCCTATTTATGACTCTAAAGCAGATGCCCCTAGATGTGGTCCATGGTGCCAACACCCTCCTAGTAGACTTCTCAAAGTAAGGTCTGTGAGTTGATGAATGAGCATCTCCGGAAGGAGTGGCTTTTCACTTCCAGGTGCAAAACACCTTTGCATGGTAACAAGAAACAAACACAAATAATATAAAAATTATGCTTTTCTATCAGGCTATGAAGTAAACAAGAAAGGCTTGATGAACTGAATTCCTGAGAGAGAGAGAGAGAAAGAAAGAGAGAGAGGGAGAAGTCCCTTAGAGATGAGCTGAGAAAGTGCCTGGTTTGGCTCTCTCCAGGTAGAACAATTCATCTGACATTACATAAAATTTTCAGGGATGAGAAGAAACCAGGTGAGACTTTAAATGACTGTGTGGTGGAATAAATTAGAATCTGTACATAATGAGACTCAGTCCAAATATTACATTCCTTTGCTATGCCCCCTTCACACCAAATTTTTTGTCAAGACTATATGGAGGAAGGTCTAGAAAGCAGATAATTTTTTTGCAGAATTGTGCACATTCTCACATTATTTAGAGTAACTCTTTTGGATTTGAATTAAATGATGAACCAAAAAATGTGGCCCAATCCCACTTCCATTTCAAATACTATCCAGACTAATTAAAACTGAAGCCTAACCCAAACCCAACTGTTGGAGTAATGTGAATGCTCAGCCTTCTACCATAACCTTCAGACATAGGAAAACAAAAAAATATATTTTCTCTACTGTGCTTTTTTATATATAATGTCCAGAATAAAATAAAAATTACAAAGTATTTGAAGAAGTAAGCCTGGGCCTGGGCCACACCTGAACAACTAAATCAGGATCTGTAGAGCTGCTCTTTGGAAGAGAAGGGTTAAATGGAGGGGGTTGCATGTGACAGAGAAGAAGGAACATAATAGAGGTGAAAGAACCAAGATTGTTCTTGGTCATGAATGCTGGGGAGGTAAAATGAGTTAAGGAAAGAAAAGGCATCAAATGTTGCATAAGAGAGAAAGCAGGGTGTAAACTAAGAATCATATTGGTTTCTTTATTTCTTACAAAATAGTCTCCTCTTTTGTAAACCAGAAGTAGAGTTTACAAAAACTCATGACTCAATCCGTGGAAGTTTTAATTTCCATTGAGAATTTTCAAGAATTCAAATATGTTCTTGATATTTCAAAGATTGCTTTTCTTTAAATGCCTTCTTTCTCAAACTGAGTTAGGCCATCTCTAAAGACAATATTAACTTCCATTATGTCTACAGGATTAGCAATTTCTAATAAAAAAAGGTACAAATTATTCCTTGTGGCTAATTGTACTTTATCAAGCTATTAATTTTAATCAGAAAGCTAATGTGGTAGGCTGCAAGGAATGGAGAATTAACCAGATGCTCATTGATAACTTAGAAGAGAAAATTCTACATGAAAAAGCAATGAATATTTCCTCTGTTATCCTATTTAAACAGATGTTTTGCCTAATCTGCATTCACTTTTCATACTATCTTATCTTTGACCTTTCTTTTGAAGGTATTCATGGAAGAGAATGTCAGTATTTACCTACCTGCTGTGCTTCCATCTGTCTAAGCGCATGGATACACACAAATTATATTTTCTTTGTATGACTTTGAATGGCAGAAGCATAACCAAGACTTCATAGACATAGAATGATCAGATATTATCTTTTTAGTCCCAGGATAAACTATAACATCATCTTACATCTGGATGGTTTATGCAAGGAACAGGTGCTTTCAAACACTTCAAACTAGAAGTCCTGATTTCCAGATTCCTCAGAGGTTTCTCAAAACAGATTTTTTTTTTTTTGGCCTGCACATTTGGCCATTTTGTTATTAATTTTCTCTGCCTGGACAGGTGGGCTGTGATAGAAAGAACAGCAGTAATTACTTGTGATATGGCTTGGTTATTTTAACTGCCCAGTCAACTAGGTCCTCTTGTTTGCAGTCTCAGGTGTCCATTGATAATTTGAGGTTAAAAGCTCAATCTGAAAAGAGCTTGGACTATTTGGGGTTTGTTTCATTTTTCAAATAGCTTGGTAATTTTCCAAGTGGACAGGGATCTGAAGCAGATAAAAGTATCTCTGATAAGGTGTCTTTCCATATTTCATAAATAAAGATATACTGCTTTCCATAAGGGGCTTTCAATACCAGTTTCTTAGTAGGAATAGGGGAGGAGACGTTGCAGAAACAGATTGTTTAAACCAGAGACCTTAGGGGCGCCTGGGTGGCTCAGTTGGTTAAGTGTCTGCCTTCGGCTCAGGTCATGATCCCGGGGTCCTGGGATCGAGCCCCACATTGGGCTCCCTGCTCAGCGGGAAGCCTGCTTCTCCCTCCCCCACTCCCCCTGCTTGTGTTCCTGCTCTCGCTGTCTCTCTCTGTCAAATAAATAAATCTTTAAAAAATAAATAAATAAACCAGAGACCTTAAAAAGTGACGGGTCCACCCCCCAAGTTATAGTTTATAGCTCGGGACTCTGAGCAAGGACATATATTAACATTATGGAAATATTTCCAGGATGGTCTAGTGATACAGTTCATGGCATAAAGGAACTTAAGTTCTTAGCACATACCTAATTTCTAACAGGTATGTTGGGGATACAGACTTCCTCCATCAAAAAAGGGCAAAAAACTTGGGTTGGTGTTGGTATTATTTGCACACAATTTGGGCACAATATTCCTGAAGACTAATCCATTTGTTGAAAGTGGTACAATGAAATAAATCCCTGATGTCTTCCTGTCCGAATATATCTGTCTCTGTAAAATCTAGTATAGACAGCATAAAGGGTATATTACGTATTGATGCATGACAAGTTATACCACAGCTCAGTGCCTTAAAACAATAAACATTTATTGTCTCACAGATTGAGTCAGGAATCTAGGAATGACATAGATGAATGGTATTTCATAAGTTTCACTCCACATGTTAGCTGGGACTCTTATCTGAAGGCATGGCTGAGACTTGGGGGGTTCATTTCTAAGATAGAAATTTTAGAACTGAAAAATATAATACATGAAATATAAACTCACTGGATGGACTCAGTAGTAGATGGCAGAGGGCAGAGATTGATAAAATTGTTTTTTTTAAAAAAAGCATGACCCAATTATAATTTTAAGAGACTAACCTCAAATATAATGATGTAGGTAGCTTGAACATAAAAGAATGGGAAAAGATATGCAATGCAAACACTAATCCAAAGAAAGCTGGACTGGCTATATTAATATACTGGAAAGTAGTTTTCAGAGCAGAAAAAGTTACTGGGATAGAGAGGGACATCAAGTAATGACAAAGGTCAGTTTAATAAGAGGATATAATAATTTTAAATATATGAGTACCAAACAAGAGAATTTCAAAATTCACAAAGCCAAAATGACAGAACAAAGGAAAAAGTACACAAATCTACAAATATAATTGAAGACTTCAACATCCCTGTGTCAAAACTGGTAGAAACATGTGACAGAAAATCAGCAGGGATATAGAAGAGCTCAACACTCAACAACAGAATCTAATTAGCATTTATAGCACATGCCATCCAACAACATCAGAATACACATTCTTTTTAAGTGCACATGGAACATTTACCAAGATAGACCATGTTCTGGACCATTATAAAAAAGCCATAATAAATTTGAAGAAATAATAAAAAAATATTCTTTGCAATAATGGAATCAAACTAGAAATCTGTACCAGAAAGATAACAGGAAAACCCTAAACATTTGGAAATTAAAAGGCATAGTTCTAAATATTCCATGGGTCAAATAGGAAGTCTCAAGGGAAAGCAAATCAATCGATTTGGAGTGGGTCCAAGAATTTGCATTTCTTACAAGTTTCCGCTTGATAATGGTGTTGCTGGTCCATGGTAGGTGTAGGAGCAGAACAACGGGGCACCACATTTTGAAAACCATTGATGTGGAGCATTAGTGATGCAGAGCTCCTCTCCTGAGGGTATTTACATTGTGCATACAGTCCAGCAATGCCTGCTCAAGCTCTCCTCTTTATGGGATAATAGGAACTTATTATTTGCTCCTACTTATAAATTTATCTCTAATAAAGTTTAATTTACATTTATACCCCTTGACACCAATGAGGATGTATGTATGTGTATGCACCCTTTTGCCTGGCATCCTTGCTGCTTGACATGTTTATTACTGCTCAGCCCCTGGAGACCTGTTTGTGGCTCCTATTTAAAGAGTATATTTGAGTGACAGTACATAGACTGTATGGTGCAATATTTGCTACTACTTGATCTGTGTGAACTGAGAAAACCAGCAAATCCTCATACAGTTGTGCCTTTTCTTAAGCAAAAAAGAAAAACAACAGCAACAACAAGTCTTCTTTGCTAAAGTTACAAGCAAATACACAGCTCTTCACAAGGGTCCTATGCGCTTTTAAAATTTAATAAAAGACAGGTACAAATCTACAAAAGACACAGATTAACTCAATAATATGTCCCTATGTGTCAGACATTGGATTTAAAATGTATATTATTGTCTGTGATAGCTACACTATATTCACAAGTTCCATAATGCTTTTGTTTCAAATTTTTTGGTCCAAGAAAAGTAGTAATTTTGGATAACTTAGTAAATCATGTTTGACGGTTAGCTGGATTATGCCAGTTATTTGCTGCTGGTAAAAAACAAAACTGCAGTTTCATTCTTAAAAATAGTTTACAATTTTTAGAACACTTAAAAGAATAAAAAATAATTTTAGGGATTTAAGTCATTTTTATTAAATCATTGATTGTCACCAACAGTAGAGCTACATTTAAAGAAGTAAAATTCAAATGAAGTAGAAATTGAGAGAATTTTTTTTATATCCAAACCTTACTTTCTCTCATCATATTTAAGTAGACACCTTAAACTTTTCCTCTCTATGGAAGTTTTAAGGCCTCTAGCCTCCTAGCCCATGATTACCTAGTGAGTGCAGAAAAACATAGGCTTAGGAGTCAGAAGCATTTAAATTCTCACTTATACCTATTTGTTAAGAACAAACATAGCTACAACTATGTCCAGGAGTAAACCCAAGGCTGATGGCTGCCAAAACAGATGCTGAGAAATCCTCTACAAAGTCTTGTCAGTTACCTTTAAGGACAATAGTATAGCAACTAATTGACTTCATTAACTGACTCCCTCTGCTAAGCTAATAGTTCAATCAGCACTGACCACTTAGATTTACTCTTTTTTTCCCCCCAACACCCTCCCCTCTAGAACCCTCAGTTTGTTTCTCAGAGTCCATAGTCTCTCATGGTTCGTCTCCCCCTCCGATTCCCCCATTTCATTTTTCCCTTTCTACTATCTTATTTTTTTTTTAACATATAATGTATTATTTGTTTCAGAGGTACAGGTCTGTGATTCATAGTTTTACACAATTCACAGCGCTCACCATAGCACATACCCTCCCCAATGTCTATCACCGTGCCATCCCATCCCTCCCACCCCCCACCACTCCAGCAACCCTCAGTTTGTTTCATGAGATAAAGAATTCCTCATATCAGTGAGATCATATGATACATGTCTTTCTCTGATTGACTTATTTCACTTAGCATAATACCCTCTAGTTCCATACATGTCATTGCAAATGGCAAGATTTCGTTTGTCTTGATGGCTGTATAATATTCCATTGTATATATATGCTAATTCTTCTTTATCCATTCATCTGTTGATGGACATCTTGGCTCTTTCCATAGTTTGGCTATTGTGGACATTGCTGCTATAATCACTGGGGTGCACGTACCCCTTCGGATCCCTACATTTGTATCTTTGGGGTAAATACCCAGTAGTGCAATTGCTGGGTCATATGGTAGCTCTATTTTCAACTTTTTGAAGAACCTCCATAATGTTTTCCCAAGTGGCTGCACCAACTTGCATTCCCACCAACAGTGTAGGAGGGTTCCCCTTTCTCCACATCCCTGCCAACATCTGTTGTTTCCTGACTTGTTAATTTTAGCCATTCTGACTGGTGTGAGGTGGAATCTCACTGAGGTTTTGATTTGGATTTCCCTGATGCCTAGCCATGTTGAGCACTTTTTCATGTGTCTGTTGGCCATTTGGATGTCTTCTTTGGAAAAATGTCTGTTCATGTCTTCTGCTCATTTCTTGGTTGGATCATTTGTTCTTTGGGTGTTGACTTTAATAAGTTCTTTATAGATTTTGGATAGTAGCCCTTTATCTGATATGTCATTTGCAAATATCTTCTCCCATTCTGTTGGTTGTCTTTTGGTTTTGTTGACTGTTTCTTTTGCTGTGCAAAAGCTTTTTATCTTGATGAAGTCCCAATAGTTCATTTTTGCCCTTGCTTCCCTTGCCTTTGGTGATGTTTCTAGAAAGAAGTTGCTGCAGCTGAGGTCGAAGAGGTTGCTGTGGCTGAGGTTGAAGAGGTGTTCTCCTCTAGGATTTTGATGGACTCCTGTTTCATATTTAGGTCTTTAATCCATTTTGAGTCTATTTTTGTGTGTGGTATAAGGAAATGGTCCAGTTTCATTCTTCTGTTTTGGGTGCAATTGTAAATGGGATTGACTCCTTAATTTCTCTTTGTTCTGTCTTGTTGTTGGTGTATAGGAATGCCACTGATTTCTGTGCATTGATTTTATATCCTGCCACTTTACTGAATTCCTGTATGAGTTCTAGCAGTTTTGGGGTGGAGTCTTTGGGATTTTCCACATAAAGTATCATATCATCTGCAAAGACTGAGAGTTTGAGTTCTTCGTTGTTGATTTGGATGCTTTTGATTTCTTTCTGTTGTCTGATTGCTGTGGCTAGGACTTCTAATACTATGTTGAATAGCAGTGGTGACAGTGGACATCCCTGCCGCGTTCCTGACCTTAGTGGGAAAGCTCTCAGTTTTTCCCCAATGAGAATAATGTTTGCTGTGGGTTTTTCTAGATGGCTTTTATGATATTGAGGTATGTGCCCTCTATCCCTACACTGTGAAGAGTTTTAATCAAAGGATGCTGTACTTTGTCAAATGCTTTTTCTGCATCTATTGAGAGGATCATATGATTCTTGTTCTTTCTTTTATTAATGTGTTGTATCACGTTGATTAATTTGCGGATGTTGAGCCAACCTTGCAGCCCAGGAATAAATCCCACTTGGTCGTGGTGAATAATCCTTTTAATATACTGTTGGGTCCTATTGGCTAGTACTTTGGTAAGAATTTTTGCATCCATGTGCATCAGGGATGTTTTTCTGTATTTCGCCTTTTTGATGGGGTCTTTGTTTTTGGGACCAAGGTAATGATGGCCTCATAAAATGAATTTGGAAGTGTTCCTTCCATTTCTATTTTTTGGAACAGTTTCAGAAGAATAGGTATTAATTCTCCTTTAAATGTTGGTAGAATTCCCCTGGGAAGCCATCTGGCCCTGGGCTTTTGTTTGTTTGGAGATTTTTGATGACTGCTTCAATTTCCTTAGTGGTTATGGGTCTGTTCAGGTTTTCTATTTCTTCCTGGTTCAGTTTTGGTAGTTGATACATCTCTAGGAATGCATCCATTTCTTCCATATTATCTAATTTGCTGGCATAGAGTTGCTCATAATCTGTTCTTATAATTGTTTGTATTTCCTTGGTGTTGGTTGTGATCTCTCCTCTTTCATTTGTGATTTTATTTATTTGGGTCATTGTTTTTTTTGATAAGTCTGCCCAGGGGTTTATCAATCTTATTAATTCTTTCAAAGAACCAGCTCCTAGTTTCATTGATCTGTTCTACTGTTCTTTTAGTTTCTATTTCATTGATTTCTGCTCTGATCTTTATTATTTCTCTTCTCCTGCTTGGTTTAGGCTTTATTTGCAGTTCTTTCTCCAGCTCCTTTTTATTTATTTATTTATTTATTTATTTTTTAATTTTTTTATTGTTATGTTAATCCCCATACATTACAGCATTAGTTTTAGATATAGTGTTCCATGATTCATTGTTTGTGCATAACACCCAGTGCTCCATGCAGAATGTGCCCTCCTCAATACCCATCACCAGGCTAACCCATCCTCCCAACCCCCTCCCCTCTAGAACCCTCAGTTTGTTTTTCAGAGTCCATCGTCTCTCATGGTTCTTCTCCCCCTCCAATTCCCCCCCTTCCTTCTTCCCCTCCTGCTACATTCTTCTTCTTCTTTTTTTCTTTCTTAACATATATTGCATTATTTGTTTCAGAGGTACAGACCTGTGATTCAACAGTCTTGCACAATTCACAGCGCTTACCAGAGCACATACCCTCCCCAGTGTCCATCACCCAGTCACCCCATCCCTCCCACCCCACCCCCCACTCCAGCAACCCTCAGTTTGTTTCCTGAGATTAAGAATTCCTCATATCAGTGAGGTCATATGATACATGTCTTCCTCTGTTTGACTTATTTCGCTCAGCATAATACCCTCCAGTTCCATCCACGTCGTTGCAAATGGCAAGATCTCATTCCTTTTGATGGCCGCATAATATTCCATTGTGTATATATACCACATCTTCTTTATCCATTCATCTGTTGATGGACATCTTGCCTCTTTCCACAGTTTGGCTATTGTGGACATTGCTGCTATAATCACTGGGGTGCACGTACCCCTTCGGATCCCTACATTTGTATCTTTGGGGTAAATACCCAGTAGTGCAATTGCTGGGTCATATGGTAGCTCTATTTTCAACTTTTTGAAGAACCTCCATAATGTTTTCCCAAGTGGCTGCACCAACTTGCATTCCCACCAACAGTGTAGGAGGGTTCCCCTTTCTCCACATCCCCTCCAACATCTGTCCTTTCCTGACTTGTTAATTTTAGCCATTCTGACTGGTGTGAGGTGGTATCTCATTGAGGTTTCGATTTGGATTTCCCTGATGCCGAGCGATATTGAACACTTTTTCATGTGTCTGTTGGCCGTTTGGATGTCTTCTTTGGAAAAATGTCTGTTCATGTCTTCTTCCCATTTCTTGATTGGATTCTTTGTTCTTTTGGTGTTGAGTTTGATGAGTTCTTTATAGATTTTGGATACTAGCCCTTTATCTGATATGTCATTTGCAAATATCTTCTCCCATTCTGTCGGTTGTCTTTTGGTTTTGTTGACTGTTTCTTTTGCCGTGCAAAAGCTTTTTATCTTGATGAAGTCCCAATAGTTCATTTTTGCCCTTGCTTCCCTTGCCTTTGGCAATGTTTCTAGGAAGAGGTTGCTGCGGCTGAGGTCGAAGAGGTTGCTGCCTGTGTTCTCCTTTAGGACTTTGATGGACTCCTGTCTCACATTGAGGTCTTTCAACCATTTAGAGTCTGTTTTTGTGTGTGGTGTAAGGAAATGGTCCAGTTTCATTCTTCTGCATGTGGCTGTCCAATTTTCCCAACACCATTTGTTGAAGAGACTGTCTTTTTTCCATTGGACATTCTTTCCTGCTTTGTCAAAGATTAGTTGACCATAGAGTTGAGGGTCCATTTCTGGGCTCTCTATTCTGTTCCATTGATCTATGTGTCTGGTTTTGTGCCAGTACCATACTGTCTTGATGATGACAGCTTTGTAGTAGAGCTGGAAGTCCAGAATTGTGATGCCGCCAGCTTTGCTTTTCTCTTTCAACATTCCTCTGGCTATGCGGGGTCTTTTCTGGTTCCATACAAATGTTAGGATTCTTTGTTCCATTTCTTTGAAGAAAGTGGATGGTATTTTGATGGGGATTGCATTGAATGTGTAGATTGCTCTAGGTAGGATTGACATCTTCACAATATTTGTTCTTCCAATCCATGAGCATGGAACGTTTTTCCATTTCTTTGTGTCTTCCTCCATTTCTTTCATGAGTATTTTATAGTTTCCTGAGTACAGATCCTTTGCCTCTTTGGTTAGATTTATGCCTAGGTATCTTATGGTTTTGGGTGCAATTGTAAATGGGATCGACTCCTTAATTTCTCTTTCTTCTGACTTGTTGTTGGTGTATGGGAATGCCACTGACTTCTGTGCATTGATTTTATATCCTGCCACTTGACTGAATTCCTGTATGAGTTCTAGCAGTTTTGGGGTGGTCTTTGGGATTTTCCACATAAAGTATCATATCATCTGCAAAGAGTGAGAGTTTGACTTCTTCTTTGCCAATTTGGATGCCTTTGTTTTCTTTTTGTTGTCTGATTGCTGTGGCTAGGACTTCCAATACTATGTTGAATAGCAGTGGTGATAGTGGACATCCCTGCCGCATTCCTGACCTTAGGGGGAAAGCTCTCAGTTTTTCCCCATTGAGAATGATATTCGCTGTAGGTTTTTCATAGATGGCTTTTATGATATTGAGGTATGTACCCTCTATCCCTATACTCTGAAGAGTTTTGATCAAGAAAGGATGCTGTACTTTGTCAAATGCTTTTTCTGCATCTATTGAGAGGATCATATGATTCTTGTTCTTTCTTTTGTTAATGTATTGTATCACGTTGATTGATTTGCGGATGTTGAACCAACCTTGCAGCCCAGGGATAAATCCCACTTGGTCGTGGTGAATAATCCTTTTAATGTACTGTTGGATCCTATTGGCTAGTATTTTGGTGAGAATTTTTGCATCCATGTTCATCAGGGATATTGGTCTGTAATTCTCCTTTTGGATGGGGTCTTTGTCTGGTTTTGGGATCAAGGTAATGCTGGCCTCATAAAATGAGTTTGGAAGTTTTCCTTCCATTTCTATTTTTTGGAACAGTTTCAGAAGACTAGGTATTAATTCTTCTTGAAATGTTTGGTAGAATTCCCCTGGGAAGCCATCTGGGCCTGGGCTTTTGTGTTTTGGGAGATTTTTGATGACTGCTTCTATTTCCTTAGTGGTATAGGTCTGTTCAGGTTTTCTATTTCTTCCTGGTTTCATTTTGGTAGTTGATACATCTCTAGGAATGCATCCATTACTTCCAGGTTATCGAATTTGCTGGCATAGAGTTGCTCATAATATGTTCTTGTAATTGTTTGTATTTCTTTGGTGTTGGTTGTGATTGCTCCTCTTTCATTCATGATTTTGTTGATTTGGGTCATTTCTCTTTTCTTTTTGATAAGTCTGGCCAGGGGCTTATCAATCTTGTTAATTCTTTCAAAGAACCAGCTCCTAGTTTCGTTGATCTGTTCTACTGTTCTTTTGGTTTCTATTTCATTGATTTCTGCTCTGATCTTTATTATTTCTCTTCTCCTGCTGGGTTTAGGCTTTATTTGCTGTTCTTTCTCCAGCTCCTTTAGGTGTAGGGTTAGGTTGTGTATTTGAGACCTTTCTTGTTTCTTGAGAAATGCTTGTATTGCTATATACTTTCCTCTTAGGACTGCATTTGCTGCATCCCAAAGATTTTGAATAGTTGTGTTTTCATTTTCATTGGTTTTCATGAATTTTTAAAATTCTTCTTTAATTTCCTGGTTGACCCATTCATTCTTTAGTAGGATGCTCTTTAGCCTCCATGTATTTGAGTTCTTTCCAACTTTCCTCTTGTGATTGAGTTCTAGTTTCAAAGCATTGTGGTCTGGAAATAGGCAGGGAATGATCCCAATAATTTGGTATTGGTTGAGACCTGATTTGTGACCTAGGATGTGATCGATTCTGGAGAATGTTACATGGGCATTAGAGAAGAATGTGTGTTCTGTTGCTTTGGGATGGAATGTTCTGAATATATCTGTGAAGTCCATTTGGTCCAGTGTGTCATTTAAAGTCTTTATTTCCTTGTTGATCTTTTGCTTAGATGATCTGTCCACTTGAGTGAGGGGGGTGTTAAAGGCCTCTACTGTTATTGTATTGTTGTCAATGTGTTTCTTTGCTTTTGTTATTAATTGCCTTATATAATTGGCTGCTCCCATGTTAGGGGTATAGATATTTACAATTGTTAGATCTTCTTGTTGGATAGACCCTTTAAGTAGGATATAGTGTCCTTCCTCATCCTTTACTATGGTCTTTGGTTTAGAATGTAATTTGTCTGCTATAAGGATTGCCACCCCAGCTTTCTTTTGGTGTCCATTAGCATGGTAAATGGTTTTCCACCCCCTCCCTTTCAATCTGGGGGTGTCTTTGGGTCTAAAATGAGTCTCTTGCAGACAGCATATTGATGGGTCTTGTTTATTTGTCTATTATGATACCTTGTGTCTTTTGACTGGGGCATTTAGCCCATTTACATTCAGGGTAACTCTTGACAGATAGGAGTTTCATGTCATTGTATTGCTTGTAAGGTGACTGTTACTGTATATTGTGTTTGTTCCTTTCTGGGCTTTGTTACTTTTAGGCTCTCTCTTTGCCAGAGGACTCCTTTCAATATTTCTTGTAGAGGTGGTTTCATGTTTGCAAATTCCTTTAGTTTTTGTCCTGGAAGCTTTTTATCACTCTTTCTCTTTTCAATGACAGCCTAGCTGGATATAGTATTCTTGGCTGCGTATTTTTGTCATTTAGTGCTCTGAATATATCATGCTAGTCCTTTCTGGCCTTCCAGGTCTCTGTGTATAGGTCTGTTGCCAATCTAATGTTTTTACCATTGTAGGTTACAGACCTCTTGTCCTGACCTGCTTTCAGGATTTTCTCTTTGTCTCTGAGACTCATAAATTTTACTATTAGATGTCGAGGTGTTGACCTATTTTTTTGATTTTGAAGGGGTTCTTTGTGCCTCCTGGATTTTGATGCCTGTTTCCTTCTCCAAATTAGGGAAGTTGTTTGCTATAAGTTTCTCCAATATACCTTCTACCCCCCTCTCTCTTTTTTCTTTTTCTGGGATCCCAATTACTCTAATATTGTTTCGTCTTATGGTATCACTTATCTCTCCAGTTTTGCCCTCGTGATCCAGTAGTTGTTTATCTGTCTTTTTCTCAGCTTCTTTATTCTTCATCCTTTTGTCTTCTATATCACTAATTCTCTCTTCTGCTTCCTTTATCCTGGCAGTTAGAGCCCCCATTTTTGATTGCAGCTCATTAATAGCCTTTTTGATTTCTACTTGGTTTGATTTTAGTTCTTTTATTTATCCAGAAAGGGTTTCTCTAATAACTTCCATGCTTTTTTCAAGCCATACACTAGAGATTTAGGGTATATTTCGGTCTGTTATAAGAAACTGTATCCCAAAACTTTAAAGAGAGAACAACATATATATATATTTATACACCAAAAATAAGGTTAACTACAATGAAGGGATAGAATATGACTCTAAAAATGAAAAATAAAAAAGATTTAAAAAAAATGGATTGGTAAGATTCTGGTTGAAAAAGGGAAAAAGAAAAATTCAAAAAAACATAGAAAAAGAAAAAGAGAAAATTAAAATTAACTTTGAAAAACTAAAGAATCATGGGAAGAAAAGCCATGAATTCTGTGTGCTGTATTCCTCTAGTGCTGGAGTTCTGCCATTCTCATTGATTGGTAAACTTGGTCTTGGCTGGCTGTTCTTGCCGATCTTCTGGGGGAGGGGCCTGTTGTCGTGGTTCTCAAATGTGTTTACCCCAGGCCAAATTGCCCCACCTTTGCCGGGGGCCGGATAAGTAATCTGCTTGGGTTTGCTCTTGGTAGCTTTTGTTTCCTGCAAGCTTTCAGTACAGCTTTGGAGCACGAGAGTGAAATGGCGGCCTCCTAATCTCCGCCCCGGAGGAGCTGAGAACTCGGGGCCCCACTCCTCAGAGCGCCCCCAGAGAAAAGCAGTCAGTCACTCCTGTCTCCCCGGTCTCTGGCCGCACTCCGTGCTCACTGGCCTGTGACCGAGCATTTCTATCTCTGGCACATGACCCCGTTTGGCGTCTCCAAACCCAGCAGATCCCTGCAGTGCACTCCTGCGCCGCTCCTCCCAGGGGAAGAAGGGGTGTCTTCCCGGATCTGCCTCTTGTTGGGTTCCTGCTTGAAGAGCAGTGGCCCGACTGTGCCACTGATCACAGTTTATGGCAACCCTGAGCTGAGAGCCCGGTCCTTGGCTCTGTCTCTGCAGCCGGCTTCCCTGCTCCGATCCCTGGGAGCTCTTCCACACTCAGTCACCCCCGGTCTTTCTGTGACCTCGAGAGCCCTGAGACTACACTATCTCAGCAAGGGTTCCACCCCCTGCTTAGCCACTGGAGTGATGTCCCCCAGTGGAGCTGACTTCTAAAAGTTCCGATTTTGTGCTCTGCTGCTTTATCACTTGCGGGTAGCTGGCTGATGGAGGCTCCCTCCCCCCCCAACGGTCTATCTTCCCAAATATCGCCTCCGATTCACTTCTCTGCACATCCTACCTTCCAGAAAGTGGTCGCTTTTCTGTTCAGAGAGTTGTTGCTATTCTTTTCTTCGATCTCCTGTTGAGTTTATAGGTGTTCAGAATGATTTGATCCCTATCTAGCTTAATCCTGGGACCAGACGAAATTTAGGTCTCCTACTCCTCCGCCATCTTGCTCCTCCTCCCCTAGGTTTACTCTTAACAGGCACAAATACACACTTTTTTCCCCCTTTATGATCTGCAGTCTGTTTAATTACACGTTAAGATTAATTTCTAGCTTTATGTTTGGAGGGGGCTGTTTTGCACTTCTTAGCAATGAATTTAATATTTTTCCTAGATTATTGGAATGATTGAATGAATAAATGTATTTGTTTTCCCTCTAGCTAGCACTTTTGAAGCACCCACACCATGGCAGATATTGATTTAGGCATTGGAATCCCAATGACCATATAGTCCTTTTGTCATATAAGCCATGCAGGTTACATCCTCCTCCTCTTTACCTCCATGCTTACGACATGGACTTTCCAGCAGTTCAGTGGAGTCTATAACCTAGTGTCCAGGCTAAGGTTAGGTGATGAGATTTTCTTTTCTTTTCTTTTTTTTAAAGACTTTATTTATTTATTTGACAGAGAGATAGACAGAAGAGCACAAGTAGAGGGAGTGGCAGAGGGAGAGGGAGAAGCAGGCTCTGCACTGAGCAGGGAACCCGATGCGGGACTCGATCCCAGGACCCTGAGATCATGACCTGAGCCGAAGGCAGACGCTTAACCATCTGAGCCACCCAGGCACCCGGTGATGAGATTTTCTGAAACATTGATAGGTAGAAGAGGTGGGAGTTGGGACTTTGATATTAGTCTGAGAAAGCTTTTCTTCATCACTAAAGAAAGAGGCTTAAAGTTGTTGAAATAAACTTTTCATTTTTGGATAGTCTAGAATTGCAGAAAGAGTTTGATAGTACAGAGAGTTCCCATATACTCCATAGCCAGTTTCCTTGATATTTATATCTTACATTCATATGGTACATTTTTTACAATTAATGACTAATGTTGGTATCTTATTATCTGGAGTCCATATTTTATTCAGATTTCCTCAGTTTTTACCTAATTTTCTATTCCAGGAACCCATCCAGAAAACCATAATCTGTTTAATTGTCATAACTCCTCAGGCTCTTCTTGGCTGTCATAGTTTTTAGATTTTCCCTAGTTTTGATAACCCTGGGTTTTGAGAAGTAGTCATATAGTTTGTAGAATGTCTCTCAGTTGGAATTTGATGTTTTTCTCATGATTAGATTGGGGTTGTGTGGTTTGGGGAGGAGTAATCACAGAGGTAAAGTGCCATTCTCATCACATCATATCAAGGGGACATAGTATCAACATAGCTTATCACTGCTGATGTTAACCTTGATCAAGCCTGCTTGAGGTTGTGTGTAACAAGTGCCTCCACTGTTAAGGTTATTCTCCCTCCCCCCCCTTTTCTATACTGTACTCTCAGGAAACCACTCAGTGTATAGAGCCCATCCTGAAGGAATGTAATGTTATTGTTTCATCTTTTTAAAGAATGATATATATGGGCATAAATTATATGGGATTTCTCTGCATGGGAGATTTGTCTCCATTTATGTATTCAGTCATTTCTTTACATCAGTATGGACTGATGGGTACTTGTTTTATACTTTGTTAGAACTAGTACTACTTTATTTACTTATTTAGTACTTTGTTGCTCAAATTGTTCTGCTTTAGCAATTTTGAACTCTTTCAATTGGCTCTTGCGTCCTTTTTTTTAAAATTTTTTTATTGTTATGTTAATCCCCATACATTACATCATTAGTTTTAGATACAGTGTTCCATGATTCATTGTTTGTGCATAACACCCAGTGCTCCATGCAGAACGTGCCCTCCTCAATATGCATCACCAGGCTAACCCATCCTCCCACCCCCCTCCCCTCTAGAACCCTCAGTTTGTTTTTCAGAGTCCATCGTCTCTCATGGTTCTTCTCCCCCTCCGATTTCCCCCCCTTCATTCTTCCCCTCCTGCTACATGGCTCTTGTGTCCTTTTGACATAATTCCTGTGACTGTGTTTGTATGTGCATGTCTGTGCTTAATTCAGCACTTCTTCACATTTTGGCATTCCAAGATGCTCCAGGCTCGTTTTGAATATTTTCTGCTCCAGTGCTAGAATCAGCTACTTTTCCAAAGAGTCCTGGTTTCTTTTCTTTTGGAGATGGCATTAGAAATTGAGATCTGGACTCTAGGTGTTCTGGTTGCTACCAGGGAGTCATTGTTTCTAGGCCCTCTAGCTGAGAGGGAAAGGCACTATGTATGTAATGTAACTAGTATATATGCACATATCTATAAATATCTGTATAAGTAGCCATCTGTATCTACATTAAACTAAATATGAATTCATATTGATGTTTCAATCTGTAATCCATTAACATATGTATTATTCTTGCCTTTTCCCCTTGCTTATCTGTAATCCCCACTCCAACACTGATAAATCTGATTCCACCTGCCATCCATTTGCTTAATTATTCAAGTATATGTTTATAGTGGTTTCAGAATTGCTACTCCATACCTCCATGGGAGCCAAGTTTATTAACTGGAATATTGTGCTTCTGTAGTTCCTTTTGTTTTCTTCCTTAGTCTTAACAGACTACACTCATTTCTTGCCTAATTGATCTTTCAGTTACTTTATGATACAGGGGTGTTGAAGTCTCCAATTGTAATAGTAGATTTTTCTGTTTCTCCTTCAGTTCTATTAGTTTTATCTCACTTGATTGTTATGAGGATTCCCATTTATGTTTGTTATGTCTGCTTGGAGATTTGACCTCTTTATTATATAATATCCTTCTTTATCTCTGATAATTTTCCTTGTTCTAAAATCTGTTTAGTCTGAAAGCATTCATCTTTTGATTTGTGTTTTCATGGTAAATCTTTCTCCAACCTTTTGCATCTAATGTCTTTGAGTCACTATATGAAAATGGGTTTCTTATAGACAACATATTGAACTTTAAAAAAATTCATTCTGACAATCTCTTTTAATTGGTGTGTTTAGACTGTTTACATTTAAAGAGGTTATTGATACAGTTGGATTAATATCGTAATTGTTTTGTGTTCACTTCATCTATTGTTTGTTTCTGTTTTCCTCTTGACTTCTCTGGTTTTAGGTAAGCATTTTATATGATTTCATTTTATATCTATTCTCTCTTAGTGTGTCAATTAAACTTCTTTGAAAAAAAATTTTTTAGGATTTTATTTATTTGACAGAGAGAGACACAGGGAGAGAGGGAACGCAAGCAGGGGGAGTGGGAGAGGGAGAAGCAGACTTCCCGCTGAGCAGGGAGCCTGATGTGGGGCTCAATCCCAGGATCCTGGGATCATGACCTGAGCTGAAGGCAGATGCTTAACAACTGAGCCACCCAGGTGCCCCTGAAAAAATTTTAATGGTTCTAAAGTTTACAGTATACATTTTTAACAAACCTATTTCTAAATAACACTCTCTTGCTTCTCTGTTCTGCACATTATAAACAAAAGAGAAAGTATAACTGAATTGCACTTTTCTGTCAAGAGATTATCATCCTTCCACCTCAATCGACTCTGCCCTCCAACTCCTTACCCTTGGAAGGCTGGATTTGGTATAACAGCACAGTTAGTTTCTTCACTGATTTTTGCACTCTTCAAGCAGTTTCAAATTTGCTTCTGATTCTTAAAGGGAAAAAGTCTCTTTCCGAAAACACACTTTCAAAACTACATTTAAGATGATTGGGATGGAATATTACTCATCAAAAAGAATGAAATCTTGCCATTTGCAACGATATGGATGGAGCTAGAGTGTATTATGCTAAGTGAAATAAGTCAGAGAAAAACAAATACCATATGATCTCACTCATGTGGAATTTAAGATAGAAGACAGATGAGCATATGGGAAAGGGGAAAAGAAAAAAGGAGAGAGGGAAATAGCCATAAGAGACTCTTAAAGATAGAGAACAAACTGAGGGTTGGTGGAGGGAGGTGGGTGGGGGATGAGCTAGATGGGTGATGGGTATTAAGGAGGGCACTTGTTATGATGAGCACTGGGTGTTGTATGTAAATGATGACTCACTGAATTCTACTCCAGAAACCAATATTGCACTATATGTTACCTAACTAAAATAATAAAAAAACAGAGATGAATAGGAAAATGCATGAGGAGAACTTCTGATTTGCTGGGCATGTTCTATTCCTGGATAAGAGTTACATAGATGTGTTCACATTGCAATAATTCATTTATAATTCATGCCTGTTTCCATATGTATGTTACATTGCAATTTAAAAAGGTTACAAAATAAAAATAAAGTACAGAGGAGGAAATTTTTTAAACAAATTTACACTGTTAATTCCACACATATGTGGATTATAATTGTGATATAAAACAATACAATCTCTTTGATGCCTTGACAAGTATTTCTCAGTTTTAAGAAAGCTATAGGTCTTTAAAAATCTCTTGTGTTGGAGTTAATAATGGAATCCCCTAAACATATTTCAAATTAAGTCTTATGCTGCTTGTTTTCCAGACTCTGCAAGCTTGTTCTTCTCACAGCTGGGTTACTTGACCTTGCTTCCTGATGGCAGTCTGTCAAAGTCTCTTGAACTAATTCCTAAGCAGGAGGGATTTAAGGAGATTTAACCTAACCTTTCAGGATTCAAATTCTCATTACTCTTGCTGTTTTACTTTAGCTCTGATCATGTGTCCCAGTTTTGAAAACTTTACTTCTGTCTTGTTTACTGTATCTAACTACTGACTTTGTGACCTATGACTTGCTCTGTTCCTTGTAAGGTAGTCACTCTGCCTTTGCTCCATTTCCCCTGCTTTTCCAGCTACTGAAATCATTTAGCTAAACCTTGGCCTAGTGTTTGAGCTCTTACTGCCACCTAACAGGCCCTCTTGATCCAACAGTTAATCTTAGTAGGTTTCAAGGCAGTATCTGTGCATAGTATTTAACCTGATACCTTCCCTGCCAACTTTTCTACAGGTATCTTTAGTTACTTTTCATTGTCTCTAAAACCAATTGCTATTCTCTATTTCCACGGGCTGTCTGGGCCTTTTCTTGACACATCCATTTGTTGGACTTTCTCCCAGGCCCTCACAGAATTTATGAATAGAGGATATTAGAAATGAAAGAGAGCATCAGAGTAGATTTATACAAACTTTTCTTTGTATAGAGGAAGAGACAGAGGTTCAAATAAGTTCAGTAGATGGCTGGGTGATATTTTCAGATATTACTCTAACAGAGGTAATATTTGAAAAATTCTTCCAGAAATGTTTTCCTTTATGGTAATCTGGTTTCTGGTTCAAGAAGGTACATAGATTTTTGGACTTGAAAGTAGCTTCATAGAGCTGTGTACTCTCTAGCAAGGTGTGAAGATCACAGTCAGAATGGCCAAGCCTCCAAGGGGTTGTAGAAATTTCCAGAAAACTGGTAGTTTGGTAGAGGCCTAGCATTGGCACAGAGAAGCCACATTTGGGAACCAGGTTAGAGATAAGCTTCTTACTGCGACAGTGAGAAGGAAAGGGGGCAGAGGACGGTCCTTGAGAAAATAAAAATGGCCCTGATAGAAAATGTGAATTTTTAAAAAAGATTTTATTTATTTATTTGATGGAGAGAGCACAAGCAGGGGGAGTGGGATAAGGAGAGGTAGGCTCCCCACTGAGCAGGGAGCCAGACTCAGGGCTTGATCCCAGGACCCCGGGACCATGACCTGAACTGAAAGCAGATGCTTTAACCAGCTGAGCCACCTAGGTGCCCTAAAAATGTGAATTTTGAATGAATGAACATTTTAGTCAATAGATGTAGAATGAGTAAAACTGAATTACTGTTAATGAATTAACATTTTTTTTCCTTTTTAACCAAAATGGAAATTCAAGAACAACATGTGAGTAGTTCCAAGAAATTAAATTTGCAGTTTTGTGCATGTCAGCTTTGAAGAAGATTTTCACAGGCTGAGAGAACAGTGTGTGAAATCATGGGGACATAAGGATAGCCCAGAGCCCCAGGGAGACAGCACAGGGGGTGAGATCACAACCAACTTCTTAAAAAAAAAAATGCTTTGTCTCAAGAGTGGGTCAGAATAGAGGTGCCTGGGTGGCTCTGTCAGTTGAGTGTCTGACTCTTGATTTTGGCTCAGGTCATAATCTCAGGGTCCTGAGATAAGCAGGCAGTCTGCTTGAGATTCTGTCTCTCCTTCTCCCCCTCTCCCCTGCTCTCTGTCTCTGTCTCTCAAATAAATAAACTTTTTTTTTTTTTTTAAGTGGATCAGAATAGGAGACGTGCAGAACTGAATAGCTTATACAAACAGGGATAATTTCTCAGAGTAGGGCTAGCCTGGACAGCCTACCAATAACACATTTCTTGGAACTGCTGTTCCAGATCCAGGAATTGTGGCATAATTTAGGGTACCCCAAGATAGTCTGAGATTGTGTTCCACCAGTCCAGTGAGAGAAGAGGTTAAGGTCAAAATTAAGTTGATATAGAGAAAATGTAAAACATGAAATTTAATATTTTTCTGCCTTTTGGCTGAAATTCTTACCTGTGAAGATTGCCTAGCCATGACAGAACTCTCCAGCCCAGCCACAACACGTTTCTTTCCCCAGATGCTTAAAACCAAGGTTGGAACCATATAGTCCAACTTGCAGACTAATATTTTCCTATTACACAGCAATATATCTTTTTCAATTTCTGATTACTCCAATAATTTTCTTGTTTAATTGAAATTTATTGTAAAAATAGATAAGAAATAGGAATATAAAGGTAGGTGTATTTCAGAACTATTCTAATAGAAATTTTTATTCAGTCTTGACTAATAGTGGCTTTTGCAGATGGTCATGATTGTGAGAGATGTGGAAGTTACTTTGGATATATGTGTTGTGCATAAATCAACCTCAGCTAATATCTTTCTCCTGAGTTCCAGTTACAGAGGTTCTGAAATGGAGCTAGTGCCTAGCCCAGGGCCCTGCACAAATCTCCCCCTTCCCAAGAGATATGCATAATTTGATGAAGATTTATGAAAACAAAGGACTTGAAATTATTATGGAGCTGCACCATATGTTAGTCCATGTTTGTGAAATTTACATTTTCTGGTGTTTCACTTATGCATGTGTTTGCTGAAATTGACAGAGATCCTATAGATTTGAATATACCCCTTATTCTGAATCTTTAAATAAAAAAATAAAAAATGTTTGTGTATCTCCACATTTTGCTTTACTTAAGTTTGAATTGCCAAGTTGCCATTTGGAAACTGATGTTTTCTTGTTTAGACCCTAAACCTGAGGGAGCATAACCAGACAAAGGTGGAAAATCAAAAGGTAGTCCCTGAAGTAAGAAAGCAGTCCAGTGAAATCAAGTCAGGTAGAAGTCCATCTGGCTCCCTAGCACAATGCGCCTGTGATTCCTCTCAGGTGTATGAACATACCTAAGTGGAAATGTGAACACTAATTGCTGATATCCTGCCAGTCTTCTTGATTCCTCTAGACCTTTGAAGAAAATAAAATTATACATGTCTCTCAGGAATAGAATCCATCTGGTTTGAGGAAAATGACATTATCCCTCAGTAGACCTAAAAAATTTTATGCTACACCTGCTGAAAAACTTGGGCAGAATACTTCTAAACAGACCCCAGAGGAAAGGGGCATGTTTTGCAAGGAAACCTTTTTGTCATCTTTTCTTGTTGAGCCCTGAATCGAGTGCATCCAGGCTGATGGTGACCACACATGTTGGACTATGCATCAGATGATCTCTAAAAGAAATCATTAGTTGATCATCAAAAGAAACATCCAAAAGCTGCATTTGCGCTGTTAGGGTTTGTAAAGAATATCTGATCCTCAAAGAAATTTATTGGTATTTATCAGAGTCATTTGGGGAGCTCCTTCAAATGTTTCCCCCACCAGTGGGCTGGGTAAGAATCTCTGGAGGTGAGGGACCAGCAGGTATGGATCCTCCTTGGACAAAAGACAACAGAAAGAAGGCAACATTGTAAGCACCTCCTCATTTTCTTTTGTCTGATGTTTTACAGTTTCCTCTGGCATCCACATCTTTGGTTTCATTTAATCCTTTCAACGATCACATAAAGCAGGGAGAATAGATGCTCAAGAATTGTATTAGTCTTTTTTCTGGTCTACTTAAACTCTGGTTTCACTCCTATTCTGTGCTTCACACTTCAGTTAAGAATCATCTTTCTAACATGTACATTTCATCAACTCTATTCCTGCTCAATTATTTTTTTTTTTAATGGCTCCCCATTACCTTTAGCATAAATTTTACCTTCATAGGACATAACATGTCAGTGATAGTCTGGTCTCTCTGAACCTGCCTGGCCTCATCTCCTACTCTCCTGTCATCATAAATGAAGCTTCAACATTGACCTCTCATTTGCCCTACACATGCCACAACCCAAGTCACAAACTCAGACAACAGGGTCTCCCTCCAGCCTCTATGTCTGGTTACATTTTTGCTCAATGAATATCTTGATTCCAGCAGACAGACTTAAAGATTTCTTTTATTTGTATGTATTTCCTATTTTAGTACTCGACACCCTATAACATTAGTGTTTTTTTTTTTTTTTAATATATATTTGTTTTCCTACTACAGTGCAGTTGTTTTAGGGCAGGAACTATGCTTTTAATCTTTGTATCCCCATGCTGAGAACAGAGCCTGGAATATGAATGGATGGTAAGTAAAAGAATTCCTATTTGAGCTACACCTGTAGCCACAGTGACCAATTACCCAACTTCTCCTGAGTTGATCAGCCTCAGGCAGGCACAGCTTGACAGCACCTGTCTTTCTCCTAGGGGGCTCCCATGTTGCTGCTGAATGACGAGATGGAGGGGTTGGGGGGCTGCTCCCTCCACAGATGTGTAACCTGGAGGGTCAGGGAGGCTAGTATGCATGGAGCAAACATTTGACCAGTGGAGGATGGGAGCAAGTGGATAAGAGGCTGGGAGGACAGTCCTGAGATGCAGAATTTAAAAATTTTTTTTATTCAGTTAGCCAGCATATAGTACGTCATTAGTTTTTGATGTAGTGTTCAACGACTCATTAGTTGCATATAACACCCAGTGCTCATCACAGCACGTGCCCCCCTTAATACCCATCACTCGGCTACCCCTTTCCCCTACCCCTCTTCCTTCTGTAACCCTCAGTTTGTTTCCCGGAGTCCAGAGTGTCTCATGGTTTGTCTCCCTCTCTGATTTCTTCCCATTCAGTTTTCCTCCCTTCCCCTGTGGTCCTCCATGCTATTACTTATGTTCCACATAGAAGTGAGATCATATGATAATTGTCTTTCTGTGCTTAACTTATTTCACTTAGCACAATACCCTCCAGTTCCATCTATGTCGATGCAAATGGTAGGTATTCATCCTTTCTGATGGCTGAGTAATATTCCATTGTATATATGGACCACTTCTTCTTTATCCATTCGTCTGTTGAAGGACATCTCAGCTCTTTCCACAGTTTGGCCACCATGGACATTGCTGTTATGAACATTGAAGTGCATGTGCCCCTTCTTTTCACTACATCTGTATCGTTGGGATAAATACCTAGTAGTACAATTGCTGGGTTGTAGGGTAGCTCTATTTTTAATGTCTTGAGGAACCTCCGTACTGTTTTCCAAAGTGGCTGCACCAGCTTGCATTCCCACTAACTGTGTAAGAGGGTTCCCCTTTCCCCACATCCTCACCAACATTTGTTGTTTTCTGTCTTGTTAGTTTTTCCATTCTAACTGTGAAAGGTGGTATCTGAGATGCAGAATTTCTTACGAGCATGTGGAAGATGGTCCCGCCAGACTAAGAAATCTCTTATACTTGATGACAGTCAGCCATCAACTCAGTAATGGCTCCTTACTTATTCTCTTTCCTCTCTTCAGACACTTTTCTCTCACTCCTTCTGCGTGCAGTAGTGCATATCCCAGTTCAAGAGTGGAACACAAACTATGGATACAGACTTTTCTTTCTGGGAACGTAGGCTTACACAGTTACACATCTAGTGATTGCTAAGGAAAGAACTTAGTTGATGAGTGATACTGTTAAATTTGTTAAAAACATAACAAATTTGCAAGCAAGTGTTTGTGTTTTAATATAATTGTGCTTCTTGCTCCTTGATTTTATTGAATAGCTAACAACAATGATTCAGAATGTTGATCCACAGTGTGCCCTTATAAAGAGAAGGGATAAATAAATTTTATTATTCTACTCAAGTAGTACTCAGGCATATCTGACAGAGAGTAGCCTTTTTTGTTTTTGTTTTGTTTTTGTTTTTGCTAGGTTGCAACTCACATTGGAGCACTTGGGTGCTGTCATCTTTTCATTTTGGTTTTTATTTGTTTTTTTTTTTTTTTTTTTTTATCTAGATAATCAGTACTGGAATATTTCCAACCATCTACATGATTTCTTAAAGATAGGCAAGATAGTTATACTTTTTAATTCCGTTTTTAGTTTTGGATCAGGTCTTTAGTATTAGGTAGACCTAGTTGAGTCCAAGTGTTGGTGAGTCCCTGGCACATGGCAATTCAGAAGCTTTTTAGAGTTGGAGTACCACAGAGACAAGCATAATGTCTTGAACACAGTAGGCGGTCAGTAATTGTTGGCTGATGGGAATAGGTATAATGTGTTTTATAACTAGCCCAATCTTTATCTCTCAGGCTATGTTTTATAAGGTAAGGTAGAGACCTAGATGTTACTTATTTAATTTTAGCTAAGTAAAGACCAAAACACAATCATTCAGATTTAAAACAGAGTGTTTGTTCCTAAGGCCAAAATGCTAAATGTAGTCTTTTATTGACAGATTGATGGATTAATTATGTGAGTCACTTTAATTTGACAGTTTACTCTTATATTAACACAAATGGTCTCAGCCAAGGTTGTAGTCTCAGCTAATATTGCATTATTCAAATGAGTGCTCTCTGAGCTTTGTGCACAGGTATACTGGCCTAGTACTCCTCAGATTATAATAAACACAGAATCACCTGAGGGTCTTGTTTATTTTTTTAATTTAATTTAATTTTATTATGTTAGTCACCATACAGTACATCATTAGTTTTTGATGTAGTGTTCCATGATTCACTGTTTTCGTATAACACCCAGTGTTCCATGCAGTACGTGCCCTCCTTAATACCCATCACTGGACTAACCCATCCCCCCAGCCCCCTCCCCTCTAAAACCCTCAGTTTGTTTCTCAGAGTCCATTCGTCTCCCCCTCCGATTCCCCTCCCCCTTCATTTTTCCCTTCCTTCTCCTAATGTCCTCCATGCTATTCCTTATGTTCCACAAATAAGTGAAACCATATGATAATTGACTTTCTCTGCTTGACTTATTTCACTTAGCATAATCTCCTCCAGTCCCATCCATGTTGATGTAAAAGTTGGGTATTCATCCTTTCTGATGGCTGAGTAATATTCCATTGTATATATGGACCACATCTTCTTTATCCATTCATCTGTTGAAGGGCATCTCGGCTCTTTCCACAGTTGGCTATTGCGGACATTACTGCTATGAACATTGGGGTGCATATGTCCCTTCTTTTCACTACATCTGTGTCTTTGGGGTAAATACCAGTAGTGCAATTGCTGGGTCATAGGATAGCTCTATTTAAATTTTTTGAGGCACCTCCACACTGTTTTCCAAAGTGGCTGTACCAACTTGCATTCCCACCAACAGTGTAAGAGGGTTCCCCTTTCTCCACAACCTCTCCAACATTTGTTGTTTCTTTCCCTGTCCATTTTTGCCATTCTAGCTGTTGTAAGGTGGTATCTCAGTGTGGTTTTGATTTGGATTTCCCTGATGGCTAATGATGATGAACATTTTTTCATGTGTCTGTTAGCCATTTGTATGTCTTCTTAAGAGAAGTGTCTTTTCATATCTTCTGCCCACTTTGTGACTTGATTATTTTTTTGGGGGGTGTTGAGTTTGAGAAGTTCTTTATAGATCTTGGATACCAGCCCTTTATCTGTAGTGTCATTTGCAAATATCTTCTCCCATTCTGTGGGTTGCCTCTTTGTTTTGTTGACTGTTTTCCTTTGCTGTGCAGAAGCTTTTTATCTTGATGAAGTCCCAAAAGTTCATTTTTGCTTTTGTTTCACTAGCTTTTGGAGATGTATCTTGAAAGAAGTTGCTGTGGGCGATGTCAAAGAGGTTACTGCCTGTGTTCTCCTTTAGGATTTTGAGGGGCTCCTGTCTCACATTGAGGTCTTTCAACCACTTTGAGTTTTTTTTTGTGAATGGTGTTAGAGAATGGTCAAGTTTCATTCTTCTGCATGTGGCTGTCCAATTTTCCCAGCACCATTTATTGAAGAGACTGTCTTTTTTCCATTGCATGTTTTTTCCTGCTTTGTCAAAGATTATTTGACCATAGAGTTGAGGGTCCATATCTGGGTTCTCTATTCTGTTCCATTGGTCTGTATGTCTGTTTTTGTGCCAGTACCATGCTGTCTTGGTGATCACTGCTTTGGGATATAGCTTGAAATCGGGCAACGTGATGCCCTCAGCTTTGTTTTTCTTTTTCAACATTTCCTTGGCGATTCGGGGTCTTTTCTGATTCCATACACATTTTAGGATTGTTTGTTCCAGCACTTTGAAAAATGTCATTGGAATTTTGATCGGGATGGCATTGAAGGTATAGATTGCTCTGGGTAGCATAGACATTTTAACAATGTTTATTCTTCCGATCCATGAGCATGGAATGTTTTTCCATCTTTTTGTGTCTTCTTC
This sequence comes from Phoca vitulina, assembly GCF_004348235.1. Taxonomy (NCBI): domain Eukaryota; kingdom Metazoa; phylum Chordata; class Mammalia; order Carnivora; family Phocidae; genus Phoca; species Phoca vitulina. The sequence continues at coordinate 8,109,604 of NW_022589743.1, read as the reverse complement.
AATTTCTTTCATGAGTGTTCTGTAGTTCCTAGAGTATAGATCCTTCACCTTTTTGGTTAGGTTTATTCTGAGGTATCTTTTGGTTTTTGGTGCTATTGTAAATGGAATCGTTTGTGTAATTTCTCTTTCTACAGTTGCATTGTTAGTGTATAAGAGAGCAACTGATTTCTGTGCATTGCTTTTGTATCCTGCCACATTACTGAATTGCTGTATGAGTTCTAGTAATTTGGGGGTGGGGTCTTTTAAAGTATCATGTCATCTGCGAAGAGAGTTTGACTTCTTCTTTGCCAATTTGAATACCTTTTATTTCTTTTTATTGTCTAATTGCTGTTGCTAGGACTTTTAGTACTATGTTGAACAATAGTGGCAAGAGTGGGCATCCTTGTTGTGTTCCTGATCTTAAGGGAAAGGCTCTCAGCTTTTCCCCATTGAGGATGATATTCGTTGTGGGTTTTTCATAGATGGATTTTATGAACTTGAGTAATGTTCTCTCTATCCCTATACTCTGATCAGGAAAGGATGCTGTATTTTGTCAAATGCTTTTTCAGCATCAGTTGAGAGGACGGTATGGTTCTTCTCTCTCCTCTTATTAATGTGTTCTATCACATTGATTTGTGAATGGTGAACCCACCCTTTTATCCCGGGGATAAATCCCACTTGGTTGTGGTGGATGATCCTTTTAATGTATTGTTGGATCCTGTTAGCTAGGACTTTGTTGAGGATTTTGGAATCCATATTCATCAGGGATATCAGTCTGAAATTCTCCTTTTTGTTGGGGTCTTTGCCTGGTTTGGGGATTAAGGTAATGCTGGCCTCATAGAATGAGTCTGAGAGCTTTCCTTCTGTTTCTGTTTTCTGAAACACCTTCAGGAGAATAGGTATTATTTCTTCTTTGAACGTTCGGTAGAATTCCCCAGGGATTCCATCAGGTCCTGGACTCTTGCTTTTTGGGAGGTTTTGATCACTGCTTCAATTTTGTTACTGGTTATTGGCCTATTCAGGTTGTCAGTTTCTTCCTGTTTCATTCTTGGGAGTTTATAGGTTTCCAGAAAGGTGTCCATTTCATCCATGTTGCTCAATTTATTGGCATATAGTTGTTGATAATAATTTCTAATAATTGTTTCTATTTTCTTGGTGTTAGTCGTGATCTCTCCCCTTTCATTCATAATTTTATTAATTTGGGTCCGTTCTCTTTTCTTTTGGATAAATCTGGCCAGTGGTTTATAGATCTTATTAATTCTTTCAAGGAACCAGCTTCTAGTTTCGCTGATCTGATCTACTGTGTTTCTGGCTTTTCATTCATTGATCTCTGCTCTAATCTTAATTATTTCTCTTCTAATGCATGGCTTAGGCATCGTTTGTTGCTTTTTCTCTAATTCGTTAAGGTGTAGAGTTAGTTGGTGAATTCGGGATTTTTCTATTTTTTTGAGTGAGGCTTGGATGGCTATGTATTTCCCCCTTAGGACCGCCTTTGCAGTATCCCATAGGTTTTGGACCAATGTGTTTTTGTTCTCATTGGTTTCCATGAATTGTTTAAGTCCTTCTTTGATTTCCTGGTTGACCCAAACATTCTTGAGTAGAGTAGTCTTTAGCTTCGAAGTGTTTGAATTTCTTCCAATTTTTCTCTTGTGATTGATTTCCAGTTTTAGAGCATTATGGTCTGAGAATATGCAGGGAAAATTCTCAATCTTTTGGTATCGCTTGAGACCTGATTTGTGACCCAGTATGTGGTCTATTCTGGAGAAAGTTCCATGTGTGTATGAGAAGAATGAGTATTCTGTTGTTTTAGGGTGGAATGTTCTGTATATATATATGAGGTCCATCTGGTCCAGTGTGTTATTCAAAGCTCTTGTTTCTTTGTTGATTTTCTGCTTAGATTATCTGTCTATTACTGAGAGTGGAGTATCGAGGTCTCCTACAATTAACATATTATTATCATTATGACTCTTTATTTTGGTTAACAGTTGGCTTATGTAGTTGGCTGCTCCCATGTTAGGGGCATAGATACTTACAATTGTTACATCTTATTGTTAGACCGTTTAAGAATAATATAGTGTCCTTCTGTGTCTCTAACTACAGTCTTTAGTTTAAAATCTAATTTGTCTAATACAGGAATTGCTACCACAGCTTTCTTTTGAGGTCTGTTGGCATGGAAGATGGATCTCCATCCCTTCACTTTCAGTCTAGATGTATCTTTAGGTTCAAAATGAGTCTCTTGTAGGCAGCATATGGATGGGTTCTGTCTTTTTATCCAATCTGCAACCCTGTGCTGCTTTATGGGAGCATTTAGGCCCTTCATGTTGAGAGTGATTATTGAAAGATATGAATTAATTGTCATCATGTTGCCTGTGAAGTCCTTGTTTCTATAGATTGTCCCTGTATATTTCTGTTCTATATCATTCTTGGGGTCTCTCTTCTTTTATAGAACCCCCCCTTAATATTTCTTGCAGGGCTGGCTTAGTGGTCACATATTCTTTCAGTTTCTGCTGGTCTTGGAAGCTCTGCATCTCTCCATCCATTCTGAATGACAGCCTTGCTGGATAAAATATTCTTGGCTGCATGTTCTTCTCGTTTAGTACCCTGAGTATGTCTTGCCAGTCCTTTCTCGCTTGCCAGGTCTCTGTGGATAGGTCTGACTTTATTCTGATGTTCCTCCCTATGTACATAAGTAATCTCCTCCCCCTAACTTCTCTTAAAATGGTTTCCTTTGTTCTGAGATTTGCGAGTTTTACTATTATTACATGCCAGGGCGTTAGTCTGTTTTTCTTGATCTTGGGAGGGGTCCTCTCTGCCTCTAAGATATGAATGTTTGTTTCATTCCCCAGATTAGGTGAGTTCTCAGCTACGATTTGCTCAAATATATCTTCTAGTCCTCTCTCTCTCTCCACCCCTTCAGGGATCCCAATAATTGTGACATTGGAACTTTTCATGGCATCACTTATTTCTCTAATTCTGTGTTCATGGATTTTAAGTTGTTTCTCCCAGGCCTCCACTTTTTCCTTCTTTTTCTATCAGTTGGTCTTCTAGATCACTAATTCGTTCTTCTGCCTAGTTTACCCTAGCTGTTAGATTATCTAGATTAGATTGGATCTCACTGATAGCATTTTTAAGTTCTGCCAATTCAGCTTTCATTTCTGCCCTTAGAGACTCTATGTTGCTATTAATTGATTTCTCCATTCTAGCTATCGTCTTCATAACTGTTACCTGAAGTCCATCTCTGACATCTTGGTTATATCTGAATCCATTTGTAAATCTGTCAGAAGTCAGTCTCTGAGTCTTTCCTATTTTGGGGGTTCCTCCTCTTAGTCATTCTGTTGAGGGGTGGTTGAGGGAATCTATAGAGTCCAAATTATTGACCACAACCCAAGCAAGATGCACCTGTTTTATAGGGACCTTAGGGTTGTCAGCCTCTTGTTCTCCCATCCTGTCTTCTGGGGGAGGGACCTGCTGTGCTGCTACACAGGCAACCCTGTTTGGGGCAGAGTTGCCCTGCCCCTTGTGGGGGCGGTTGGGTTCAGTGAAGACCATTTTGGGGGCACTTTTATTCTCTGGCAGCTTTCCCTGGCGGCTTTCTGCATCTCTTCTGAGAGAGCAGAAGAGACCGTTTCCAACCCTCTGCCTCAGAGCAGAGAGATCGCAGTCTGTTCTTCAGTGAGCTCTCCAGGCCACACTATCTCCGTTTCTGTCTGTGCTGCTATAAACTGCAGCGTCCTGGGTTGTGCGCCCCTCAGCAGGGCTCCCAGTCCTTGCCTCCAGGTCGGGGCACATCTCTGCCCTCTGTGCTTCTAAAACCGCCAGCCACCCTCAGTTCGCTCGTGTGGCCTCGCCACTCCAGGTTTCAATTGGGGGGGGTTGCCCTAAAGTCCTTTCCCCGCTGCTACTGGTCTGCGAGTCTGTGCCCTGTCTCCAGCGCGGGAGGCTATTGCTCACTGGTGGTGCAGGATCCTGAGGGCTCCCTCCCCCTTCCATTTATCTCCCAGTATCTGCCTGCGGAATCATGGCTCCCCACTTCATACCTCAAAACCAACCGCCTGTGACATTCTGTTTGTAGAGATCCAGATCTATCTTCTTACATCTCAGGCCAATTTCATGCGTGTTCAGAGTGGTCTGGTAGATAGCCAGCTCAATTCAGGGGATCTGTTGGAATAGGGTCCCCTACTCCTCTGCCATCTTTTCCCTTCTCCTGAGGGTCTTGTTTAAAAACAGATTCTGATTTGTTAGTCTTGACTGTGACCTCACATCCTCCCTCCATTCTAACAAGCTCCTGAGTGATGCTAATGCTTCTAGTTCTTGGGCCACATTTTAAGTAGCAAAGACTTAGCACAGAAATTTAAGAGCAAAACCACCACCACCAAACTCTAGAGTCAACCACTAAAACTCACCTGGGAAAGATGTAGGAATTAGGTTCTTTGGTTCAGGTGAGTTTGTGTTGTCATCATGGCAGCTGTAGCCTCATCCATAGTAAAATACAGTCACATTAATTTGGATATCTGGTGGTAGAGAAGCTCAGGCCCCCAAAAATGCAAAGTGACTTCTCAGTGACAACATTTAATCCTTCACCATCACTCACTTTGAGCAGGCAAACATTTTTATTTGCTCCCAGGTATGTGCCCCTGAGGCTGTGTAGCTCCTTTATGAAGGGCAGATAGAATGGACACTAGAAGGGTTAGATTAAAGGAAACAGAAAAGGTTAATAGAGGTTGCCAGTATAACTGATAACAATGAGATTGAAATGGTTTCACAATTTTCATTATGCCAAAAGGGTAGAAAAGCTCAGCTATTATTTTATTTTCTGCTGTGATCTGAAATAGAAAGGTTAAAAGTGGCCTTAACTAAATTAGGATAGTTTTATTTTGCCTCTGGGAATACTGGGAAAAATAGAATCAACTTTTTTTTTTAAGATTCTGTTTATTTTGAGCGGGGGGGGGGGAGAAGGATGGGGGGGAGAGAAGGATGGGGGGAGAGGTAGAGGGAGAGGGGAAAGCAGACTCCTCGATGAGCAGGGAGTCCAACATGTGGCTCAGTCCTGGGACTCTCGGATCATGACCTGAGCTGAAGGCAGATGCTTAATGGACTGAGCCACCCAGGCTCCCCAGAATCAACATGTTTTGATTTTATGTTTGAAATATGCAGGCACAGGAAATTAGGCAAATCACACACACTGTGATATTTGTAAATTGAATTATAGGCTAACATTTGCCAACTGTCTACAGTGTGAAAGCACAAGGTAGGTGTGTCAATTTCCCACAGGATCTCTGTTTTACAAGATGCCATTGCTCTCCATACTCAGTGGTCTGTGCTTGAACTCCTGGGTCTTTTCAGATGGCCAGTGGTTTGTTACTGGTTCATTTTTGGGAGAGAGTGGTTCACAGTGATCCAGTGAGAGAGCTGAGGTATGATCCCCTGAACACTGTGTTAGCCCTGTTTGCTACAGGTGGTATCCACGGGCACATTTCATGAATGGCAGCATTAGTGTTCTCACTTTGCTCTTGTATAAATTACTTCCTGCTGAAGCTTACCAATTTTCAGACACATAGATGTGTTCTTTGGCTAGTTCTTGGTAATAATTTAAAATTTTCTTCATTGCACTGATGAATTTCTTTCATCTAAACTTTGAAAGTGGACAAATCAAAACTGAGCTTTGAGCTCTGTGTTAAAAAATATTGCATGCATTTTTATGCCCGAGTTCTCATATTTTCTAATCAAGAAAAATCACTTGAGTAAAGATTTTTATGGGATATAAGGGGACTTCATTATATCATGCCATTTAATGCTACTTACAAAATTCTTTCTAAAGTTTTTGGCAAACAACTACATTTTTCACTAAGGTAAGTGTCCTTTCTCCCTCTTTCCCTTCCTGCCTCTTGATCCCTCTCCCTCCTATTGTCTGCAAGTATATAGAAAGGCCATGTGATCACACAGTGCAAAGAAGCCATATGCAAGAAGCCAGAAGAGAGCTCTCACCAGATATTGAACCCTGGCAGAATTTTATATTTCCATTTTCCAGAACTCTGAGAAAACTCTGGCAAATGTTTAATCCACATCGTTGTTGGTATTTTGCTGTACCATGGTCTGCTATATGGCAGACTGAACAGACTAATACCCTGCCGTATTTTTCTATCTGGAAATGAGCAACCTGATCTCCATATGGAATATATTTTGTGTGAGTGGGGAGAGGGACACAACTTTTAGAGTGGCAGTGGGTTTAAGGTCAAACTCTTGGCATATAAGTGGCATTGATGCTGTTAACAGTTGTGTTTACAATAAATTCTAGTCCCAACAAGCAGTGCAGACTAGCATCTGGAATCAGGGTGGGGCGGGGTGGGCGGAGACAATGGCAGTGGAGCCAATTCTATAGTAAGGCTTTAGCTGTTATTCCTGGAGGCTTAGCTAGGAATTGCATTCTGCAGCCCTCTCAACAATGGTGTGGCTACCTTCGATTCTTTCACAATCCCTTTTCTACCTCATTGCCATAGTCCGTTTTTTCCCTGTGACCCATAGAAATGTATTTAGGGGAATATAAGAGGGCAAATCTATAGTACTAAGAATATAAGATTTAAGTTTTTGATTGGTAAATGAGTCCACCGAGCTATCGACACAGGATGCTGAACAGATGTGTCCCAGGAAATTATTACACACTAAAAAGATGTATCAATGCAAACTATTTAGTAGAAATAATTTAGTAATAATTATAACACATATAAGACACATTCTGACTTATTTTAACTTTCTCAGTACTACAAAAGCACTCTATCCTCTAGTCTTTAAAATAGTTCTGAATTAAATAACATGAACATTATTAAGGAGGCATTGAAAGGTTAGAGATATTAAGTAATACATTTGAAAAGTTACAGGATTCTACTTGGTTGGGAAACAGAACTCAGGCCCCCTGAACATATATGGTATGTTACATGTTCATAGATTTCCTCTCCTTACCATTATTTGGTTTTACTTTGAAGGTTTATAGAGCCTTCTAGGAATCACCATTAATTTTTATATTCATAGAGACACTACTTCCTCTTTCACTGCTGCCATTTTATACTGTTCATCGTTTCCAAAAATTAGATCAGATCACATCTTCTAAAGATTTCCCAGTTTAATTCTTAACTCTGCTTATGGTTAACCTGATCATTCTTTACATTTATTAACATGTTTGCATGTAGCGTAATGCCATCCTTTGCAAGTGTTATTAATAGCTCCAGTGTGATGATAACTTTTGGAGAGTTGAATTTATTTTCATGCTTTAATTCTCCAGCTAATTGGGCTAGTAGTCACAGAAATGTTGCCTCAGTGACACTTCATAACATTTTTTTGGGGATCCTGTGTTTTTTTTGACTTCCAGTCTATCAACTTTGATTGCTTTGCTACTATATGAGCTTCTAATGATCAAAATTTTTAAAAATTATATGTATATAATCTAAATGTATATATATAATTGTAAGATTATATCAAATAATTTGATAGTTATCATTATAGTAGGCCCTTTGTGAAAAGGAAGGTGAAGTAGCACGTCGTTGAGGTATTTGCTTGACTTCTCTTTTTCTCTCCATACAAATCTATCACTAAATCCTTTTGGTTCTCTGTGCTAAATATGTTTGTTGGTTATAGTCTTAGAAGGACACAGGACATTCAGATCAGAATGCTTTGAGGGAGTGTTTAATAAAAGGATTTTATTAGTAGTAATATTTGGGGTGGAGAAGGGCAGAGGGAGAGGGAAAGAGAGAATCTTAAGCAGGCTCAGTGCCCAGCATGGACCCTTATCTTATAACCTTTAGATCCTGACCTGAGCTGAAATCAAGCATCAGATGCTTAACCAACTGAGCCACCCAGGAGCCCCTAATAAAAGGACTTCTTTTTTTTTTTTTTTTTTTACAAGGGTGTACTTGGGTTTTTTGGGAACCACAAGAGATAGTGAAGTGACCTGGGATGAATACCAACCCTATAACTGAAGGGGCAAGGAAGGAACAGTTCCTGGCATCTAGGAGGAGACAGTCCTGGGGAGGAGGATACTTTAGAGGAGGTTCTGGTGAATGGATACAGCAGTTGGTCAGGGAGGGAACCAGGGGAATAAATAGCTCAACATTACCTCCTCTCCCCTTTCAGGCTGCTATTAGGGTAGAACCAGTAGAGGCAGTTCAAACAAATCAGTCATTAAAGAGAGGCAAAGAGTGGAGGCCCATCAGGAGAGGCAAATGAACTATATCTGGCATAATATCCAAATCTGATTACTTGTCATCACCTTCATGGAAACCACCTTAAACCAATTCTCATAGTCTCCGTGGGCTATTGCAGTATTCTGCTTGCCTTTTCAACCAATCTCCTCTTCACCCTATTACACATTTCCACAAACAGCCAGAGTGATTAATTTTCTCTAAATCAACAAAGAATCCTTCTCTTCTCAAACCACTTTTCCAGTATTCTGATCTTTCACATTGCCCCACTAATTCCCACAGTCACGTACTGGTCCTTGTCTCCACAACAGCAACTTTTCTTAATCCTCACTTCTCAGTTTCTGGATTCCTTTCCTCCTCTTCTTTTGTACTGTAGACAAGCCAGTCCTTTCCATGACCATTTGCTAGCCTTGTCAGTACTAATAATGGTGATCCCCTCATGCCTCACTTTAAACATTCCACTCCTGCTATCACCTACTATCTTTCTTGCTCATCTCTAGAGCCCCATCCCTAACACCCCTTCACTCATGCCTAAAATCCTTCAGTTACCTGCCTCTTTACTGTCTCTCACCCCCCTCCGATACTTGCATATTCACTGCATCTTCTTTTCCAAACATTGTAGTCACTCCCTTGAGTACATTTTCTCTCTCAGACTCTCTTCCTAAACTTGATGAACCCCAAGTCACTATGTACCGTGCCCCAGCACAGAGTGGAACCCAGCTGCAGAAAGCATACAACCATTCTAATGGTCTTCCTTTAAATTCATGATTGTGGTCTCCTGTGGGCCCTTAATGCTGCCTACCTGTCAGACTATTTTTTCTTGATCTATTCAGTCCCCTGCTGCCTAAAACACATTTCTTTCATTCTCTTCTCTCCTCAAATCCCCCAGAATCTTTTCCTACATTCTACTCTCAGCTAAAGGCCTTATTTCATACTTCACTGAGAAAAATAGAAGTACTCAGAAGAGAAATTCCCAAGCTTCCACCAGCACCACAATTCACCTGCCTGCATCACATCCTCTGCCTTCTGTCCTGGTTCTACAGATGGCCACCCCATGTTCCTAACCAGGGCCAAGTCCTCTACTTGTGCATACCCTTTGGCCATCCCTTCTTAGTCTCACTTACTAGTTTCAGTTAATATCCTTACTCTATACCATAGTGCCCAGGGCTATAATCTTCAGCTCGCTCTCTCTCTCTCTTTTTTTTTTTTAAGATTTTTATTTATTTATTGAGGGAGATAATGATAGAGAGCATGAGAGGGGGGAGAGTCAGAGGGAGAAGCAGACGCCCCGCTGAGCAGGGAGCCTGATGCGGGACTCGATCCCAGGACTCCAGGATCCTGACCTGAGCTGAAGGCAGTCGCTTAAACAACTGAGCCACCCAGGCGCCCTCTCCCTCTTTTTGATATCACCTAATTTTTTGGTTTTTAATATTATCTACATATGTATGACTCCTAAATTTGTATTTCCTGCTCAGACCTTTCCTCCAGACATCAGATTTGTATATTCAATTATCCCTATGACAGAAGATGTTATAGGCTGAATGTGGCCCCTGAAATTCATGAAGTCCTAACCCTCTCTTTACTTGTGCTGACTGCTAGAGCATGTCTGTAGAATTCTAAGATTGAGAGAATCATTTGAAAGCCACAGCTATTAATCAGTAAAGGATTTTTGGCTAGGTGAGGATGGCAGCTTAGACTCCTAGAACTTTCAAACCTAACAAAAACTGAAGTGCTTATACTTTAAAAATAAACTTAGTTTTTGTTATTTAGTGACTTTAAATGCCATTACTAGCTGAGATGAGTACTAGAGTTTGGCAATATTATTTTACATAGACATTCTCAATTCACCTTCCTAGGATTCTGGAAGGCTTGGAAACTATTTGAAGAATATTAAGCCTTTAAATTAAGTCCACAGATGTGACCAGTGTCAAAAACTTTATATACTATCTGTTTTTAAAAAAGAATATCTAATTCTGTTCTACTCTCTTTATATCCAAAATAGAGAAAGCTTCAGGGGAAAGTGTCAAACCACGGTGTAAAGCCAGCTCAAGTAGTTGCAAAGAAAAGGGTTTTCAGCATGTGTTGAAAGTTATTTTTGACATTTCTATAAATAAGCTCATCTCACATTTCTGTGCACTTCCTCCACTTAATAAGAATAAAAAAAAGTCCAGCAGAATTTGCTTCTTTATGCATCATCTAAATTTCAGCAAACTTCTTTTTTTACTTTTAGATAAAAAATGGGTGGAAATACTGCTATTACAGTTCTATGCCCATTAAAATAGTTTAAAGTGTAACTCTGTCTCTTTGCAAAAGCTATTTGTCATTAAGGTGTCTATTTAAAAATATGATTAATTTTATGCAGCTGTCAAGGGTGCAGATCTCTTACAAGAAGACCCAAAGCATGTCAACCAGAAACATGCCCAAGTTTGAAATTATTAGAAATCATTACACAACATGACACAACGCTGGTAACATTCTAGGAGTTTATCAGATTGTTTGATAGAAAAGAAGGAACCAAGGAAAAAGGAACTTGTAATTATAAGTGCTTCTGACATCTGCAGTGATTTTCCAATTTAGAGTAGATGAAATTATTTTCATGACGTGAGCAAATGGATTCTCTGTGTGTTAGGGTAAATAACCTTTTATTTTAAAATTAATTTTTAATATAAAAATACGGAAGTATATATGTACACCGTCTATGTAGTTAATAAGTATTTATTATGACCTATTACATCCCAAGAAGTGTAACAGGTGCTGGGAACATAGTGATGTTCAGGACAGGGTTTCTCTCTGCCTTCTTGGAGCTTAGAAGGTGAGAAAGACACACGATGAGGAGCGCCATCTAGGAGGTATATGCACAGAGATCTAATTTGGTCTATGAAGACTTCCTTGAAAAATTAAATTTTACTCAAGTTTCAAGGAATGAAGGGCAGAGGCTGGGGTGAAAGGAAGAGAACATTGAAGCATTTTTCCTGAGGCGGGAGAGAACTTCCCTTATTCCAGATACACAGCAGTGTCCAGCGTAGCTGCATAAAATAGAGTGAGAGTATATCAGACAAAACTATAGGAGTTACCAGAAATCAGGGAGCCATGTTATTTGATCCAAAGCCATAGAATAATTTTAAGAGTGTATGTGGGTGCGTGGGTGGGCGAGTACACATGACAAAATCTGCATTTAGAAAGATCCCTTTAGGGGCACCTGGGTGGCTCAGTAGGTTAAGCTACTGATATACTTCGGCTCAGGTCATGATCCCAGGGCACTGGGATCAAGCCCCACGTAGCAGGGAGCCTGCTTCTCCTTTCCCTCTGCCTGCCTCTTCCCCCCCACTTGTGTGCTCTCTCTCAGATAAATATATAAAATCTTAAAAAAATCCCTTTAGCTGCCTGAGAAAAGAATAATGATTTCCCAAAGGGAATGGCAGTCACAAAGGAAAGAGGTGGTTGGGTTTTGAGCTACTTAGAAGTCAGCCTTTGTGGATTTGGTGATTCAGAAGTGAGGAGTGAGGGAGGAGGAGGAGGACAGGGGTGAATCTTAGGTTTCTCATGTGGGCGAGTATGTAGGCTAGTTCCTCAGATGAGGAAGAGAGGGAGGGAACAGATTTGAGGGCTGGGAAACATGAGTTCACATGTGTGAGTCTAGAGCTCAGAGGACACGTAGGGTCTGGAGAGATACTTTGGAGGACTGTAAGCATGTAGATGGCAAGGAAAATGGGGAGAGTGGATCATATTGCTTAGGGAGGAGAAAAATGAAAGGAGCGAGAGTGTGGGGTTTCTCAGAAGAGTGGTAGAGCTAGGTAGTGTGAAAGCCTGAGGTAGGAAGCAGGTATGGGAAAAGGGGTTTTATTGGGAGGGAACTGAGACTAGGAATTGAGAAATGTTGGTGAGAAGATACAATGTTGAGTTTTATTTTTTGCTTTTCCCAGGACAGTGATAACCACCCTCTCTAGCATTTGTTTTTGATTTTCTTTTCTAACATTGTAAACTCATTTGTTTACTGTCAAATAGCTGAATAGCTGCTTAAGTCAAATGTACCTACATTTTTGTGTGGTAATGTGGAAAATTGAGGGTCATGATTACAAAGACAGGTGTGAAATGCCCCATATCCACAAGAGTTGACATTAAAAAGATAAAAGCCAAATGTGTGCCGAGATAATCAGGAATTGCAATGTTAGCTTCAAACAAGACTGAATGCAAGGTATAGCTTTAAAGGAAACAAACTGGGGCACTTTCTGATGGAAAAAAGATGTAATCCACAAGGAACATAGAAGTGTCATGAGTCTTTATATAGCTACTAAAATACCATCACACTACATAAAGCAAAAATAAAGAAAATAGAGAAATTGACGTAGACCTATCTCTCAGCCAGTGACAGGTAAAATAGACACACAGACAAATGAATATGGATAAGGAGGATAAATAAGTTTATCATATATATGTATATTTCAGACTGAATTGCTAACAGACAGTGAGTGCCCTTTCAATTTAATCAACCCCAGAGCATGTGCATTCATACAGAAGCACACACACCCAGGTATTTTGCTTTTTGGGAGATTCTCATGCATATTCCTCTATATTTCCATATACATATATGTAACTCATTGCTCTCTTTAGGATATACATGGACATCTGTATCCTAAAAAGCACAATAATTTCCTAAAGTTGTCATCATAAGGGTCACCTTTTCTGAGCTGAGTATGTTGAAACTAGAAATTGCTAATAAAAATAGAAAAAGCAATACAAAAACAACTACTTAGAAATAGAGGCACACAAAGTAAATTGAATGACATTCAGTTAAAATGTGAATTAATCTAAAAAGTAAAAATAATAAAAGCATATATATCACAATATATGATACTGTTAAAATTGTACTCAGAAAAATTCATTGCTTTGACATTCATTGTATTAATAATATAAAAAGAATTAAGTATTTAAAACGTAAGTTGGAAAATTAAAAAAACTTAAGGAAAATTGAAAGAGGAAGTAAAGATAAAAGAAGTAAATGAGATAGAAAACAGAAAAAAGAAAGAACAAAGTAGTAAAAGAACTAAAAGCTGGTTATTTGCAGGGAGAAACTACTTTCTGACCTGTTGTAAACTGACCTAAGAATTTTAGTTCTTTTTAATGCAGAAAAGTAGCTTCCAAAATAGTTAGAAATGGTAGATAAAATGCTTCCAAAACCTCATTACCAGTTATTAATGACAAGTCTCAGACTAAAATTGGTTATAGATTGGTTATTAATATCAATTACTAAAAATTAAAAAAAAAATCCTACACAGAACTTTTCAAACCTTTTACACTATAAATTTGATTTCATGTGCACTTGAGAAGAATACGCATTCTGCTGCTGTTGGGTGGAGTAATCCACATATGTCTGTTAGGTCTAGTTGGTTTATAATGTTGTTCTAGTCCTCTATTTCTTATTGTTCTTTGGTCTAGATATTCTAACCATTATTGGAGAGGGGTATCGAACTCCCCACTGTTAATGTAAAATTGTCTATTTCCCCCTTCAATTCTGTCAGTATCTGCTTCATATATTTTGGAGCCCTGTTGTTTGGTATTTATGTTTGTAATTATTATAGCTTCTTGATGAATTTATATAATGTTCTTCAGTATATAATGTCCTTTATCAGTACTTAATGTCCTTCTTTGTTTTTTGTAACAATTTTTGACTTAAAGTCTATTTTGTCTGATACTAGTATTGTTAGTAACCCAGCTGTCTTGCTTATAGTTTGCATGGAATATCTTTTTCCATCCTTTTACTTTGAATCTATTTGCATCATTGGATCTAAAATGAGTCTCTTAGAGACCACATATAGTTGGATGATGTTTTTTTCTTAAATCCATCCTGCCAGTCTCTGACTTTTGATTGGAGAATTTAATCCATTTATTTTTCATTACCTACAGGAAGGACAAACTTCTGCCATTTTAATATTTGTTTCCAGTATGTCCTAGCTTTGTTGTCTTTCAGTTCCTGCATTACTGTCTCTTTTTTTGTTTAATTGATTCTTTGTAGTGTCCCACTTTGATTCATTATTACTTCTTTCTGTGACTATTTTTTTAGATATTTCCTTGGTGGTTGCCATGGAGATTTTATTTAACATACTAAATTTATAATGATTTATTTTGAATTAATGCCATCTGTACTTAAGTAACATACAAAAACTCTGTTTTACAGCTCAATTCTTCTTTTAATACTGTTGTCACAAATTACATCTTTATACATTGTGTGCTTATTAATCTAGACTTATAATAATTGTTTTGCACATTTGTCTTTTAAGTCATGTAGGAAATAAAAGGAAGAGTTGAGAATATAAAGTATAATAATACTGGCTTTTAAATTTACTTACAGAGTTACCTTTACTGAAGTTCTTTATTTCTTCACCTAACTTTGAGATACTACCTAGTGTTCTTTTATTTCAGCCTGGAGGACTTCTTTTAATATTTTTTCTAGGGGAGGTCCACTGGTGATGACCTCTCTTATCTTTTGTTTATTTAGATGACCTCTCTTATCTTTTGTTTATCTTATTAATTTCTCCTTCACTCTTCATGGATAATTTTGCTGAGTATAGGATTCTTGGGCATTTTTTGTTTTCTTTAAGCACTTAAATTACTCTCTTCCAGCCTATTCATGTCTTTTGTCCATGTCTAAATTAGATTGTTTGATTTTTGTTGTTGAGCTATAGGAGTTCTTTATATATTCTTGATACTAACCCCTTACCAGGTATATGACTTGCAAATAGTTCCTCCAATTCCATAGGTTTCTTTTTTCACTCTGTTGATTATGTCCTTTGCTGTACAGAATTTTAAAAGTTCATTGTAGTCCAATTTATCCATTTTTCTTTGTTGCCTGTGCTTTTGGTGTTATATTCAGAAGTCATTGCCAAGCCCAATGTCATGAAGCTTTTCTCCTATGTTTTCTTCTGAGAATTTTAGTTTTGGCATTTATAGTTAGGTCTCTGATCCATTTAGAGTTAATTTGTGTATCTGGTGTAAGGTAGGAATCCAACTTTATTCTTTTTGCATGTAAATATCCAGTTTTTCCAGCATCATTTGTTAAAAGACTGTCCTTTCCCCTCTGTATGATCTTGATAGCCACTGAAAAAAGGCATTTGACCATATATGGGAGGTATATTTTTGGGCTCTCTATTCCATTGGTCTATATGTCTGTCTTTATGTCAGTACCAAACTTGTTTTGATTATTGTACCTTTGAAGTAACTTTTGAAATCAGAGAGTGTGAGATAACCAACTTTGTTCTTTTTCAAGATTGTTTGGGCTATTTGGGATTTCATATGGATTTTAGGATGGATTTTTCTATTCCTGCAAAAAAAATCACCTTTGGGATTTTGCTAAAGAGTGCATTGAATCTACATTTTGCTTTGGGTAGTATTGATATCTTAATATTATATTCCAATCCGTGAACATGGGATGTCTTCCCATTTATTTGTGTCTTATTTTATTACTTTCAGCAATGTTTTGTAATTTTCAGTGTGCAAGTCTTGCACTTCTTTTTTATGTTATTGTCAATAAAATTGGTTTCTTAATTTTCTTTTTGGATTGGTCATTGTTAATGTATAAAAATGCAACTGATTTTTGTGTATTGATTTTACATCCTGAAGCTTTGCTGAATTTATTTATTCTAACAGTTTTTGTTTATGTGTGTGGAGTCTTTAGAATTGTTTTCATATAAGATGTAATTTTACTTTTTCCTTAGAAATGTGGTTATCTTTTATTTTTATTCCCTAATTGTTCTGGCTAGGACTTCCAATACTATGTTGAACACTTTCTTAAATACTTATACTATGTTTATATAAACATGATAGTTTTGATGATTTATTGGTACATAACAAACCAATTCAAAATTTAATGGTTTAAAATAACCATTCAATTATCTTTTTTAAATAAATTCATTTTTTATCATAAGTGTACACCTTTTTAAAACAATTTATTTGAGAGAGAGCAAACGTGCTTGCAAGAATAGAGGGGGGAGGGAGAGAGAGTTTTTTTTTTTTAAGATTTTATGTATTTATTAGAGAGAGAGAACAAGCAGGGAAAGCGGCAGACAGAGGGAGAGGGAGAAGCAGGCTTCCTTCCAAGCGGGGAGCCCAATGCGGGGCTCAATCCCAGGACCCCGGGATCATGACCCAAACCAAAGGCAGCTGCTTAACCAACTGAGCCACTCAGGTGCCCCAAGGGAGAGAGAGTCTTAAGCACACTCCCTGCTGAGTGTGGAGCCCAATGCAGGGTTCGATATCACGATCCTGAGCCGAAACCAAGAGTTGGATGCTTAACCACCTGTGCCACCCAGATGCTCCAGTAAGTGTATACCTTAATTCCCATTGCTTATTTGACCCATTCCCTCACCCCTCTCCCCTCTGGTAACCATGAGTTTATTCTCTTTAGTAAGGAGTCTGTTTCTTGGTTTCTCTCTCTCTTTTTTTTTCTTTGCTCATTTGTTTTGTTTCTTAAAATCCACATATGAGTGAGATCATCCATTCATTTATCTTTTATGATTATGTAGGCTGACTGGGCTCAATTGTGTAGTTCTTCTGCTCCAAGTGATATTATTTGGGATTGTGTTCATTTGGGGGCTTAACTTAAGCTACAGAGTCTAGGATGGCTCATTGTACAACTCGAGGCTGACACTGGTTCCTGGCTGAGAAATAAGCTATAACTACCAACTGGAATGCTTCATTCTTCTTCCATGTGGTTATTCCATGTGGTCTGGGCTTCTTACAGCATGGCTGCTGGGTTTTAGGAGGAAGGAAAGAGAAGGTACCCACTTTTCTTAGAGCTTGGGTTCAGAATACTCAGAACATACTTTTGCTGCATTCTCTTTGTCAACCTATTTATGGAGCCAACCCAGACTTGAGGAAATGAGAAATAGCTCTGTGTCTTAATGGAAGGAGCAGCTTATGCACATAGGGAGGGAATTAAATGCTGGTGACATGTGAAGGTGATCTGTTATAGAGGGCTATATTTTTAATATGTTGTAGGTAATCTATATGTATTGAATGTAACCCATCTCTCTAATAAGAGTCCACTGTAACATTTATTGTACAGATAAACAAGCTGCTAATTTTATTGGTGAAAATTCATTTTTAATATAAATTATGCTAATTCACAAAGCTTCTAGTATAACTGATATATCAATAGCTGAAGCACTTAGACCTAATCACATCTGAAATGTAGGCTTCCTAATGAGAACGCTTAGATGACCAGTCTTGGGTCATGAATTCGTAATTATGGATTTTTTTAAACTTTAAATGTAACTTAGACTAGTACATACATAATATCACACTGTCTATGTTGATGTATATTGGAAGTAAATTGCCTATATAACATTCTAACCAAGAAAAAAATGTGAGTGAGCAGAATTACACAGAATTAGGAATGAGAAGTGAACCATTCACAGATATAGAGAATGTTTTTTTAAAATATGAGGGAATATTCTTTACAACATTATGAAAATTAATTACAACTTGGAAAAATATTTTTATTTTATTATTTTTACAGATTTTATTTATTTGTCAGAGAGAGAGAGAGCACGAGCAGCAGGCAGAGGGAGAAGCAGGCTCCCCGCTGAACAAGCAGCCCGATGCGGGACTCAATCCCAGGACCCTGGGATCATGACCTGAGCTGAAGGCAGCTGCTTAAGTGACTGAGCCACCCAGGTGTCCCGGAAAAAATAATTATTTTTAAAGGAAAAAAAAAATAAAACTGACTTTAGTTAGAGAAAACAGAAAAAAAGCCATAGAAATACCTGAGAAAGTTATTGAAGAACTATTTTCTAAGATGAAAAGAACAAAATGAACAACTAGTCTTACATGTTTCACTGGTTAATTATTTTATACTTTAAAGAATTCATTAATCTGATGTGATTTCTGTGTTTTGGGGCTTGGAGAAATAAGATAGACATCATTCTTTTTAATTTCTGGAAGATACTCAATTGATACAGGATACATAAAAATACACATAAAATTTATTAATCTTGATGAAAAAATCCTGAATTAAAAATAAGCTTGTAAATTGAAAAAAATAATATAGCGTGACTAGGCAAGGTTCATTATAAGAATATAAGTTGGTGAAAATAATAAACCATGTGATTATTTCAAATGTATGTTTAATATTTAATATATTTAATATAAAACTCTAGAAACATTATATTTACATACTTAATATATTTAATATAATATCAAATATATATTTATATTTATAAATATATATTTAATATATAATATTAAATGTATATAATAAATTATATATATTTTATATATAATAAAATATATAAAAATTATATATTAAATATATATTTATAAATATATATTTAATATATAATATTAAATATTAAACACATTTAAATATATTGTGATATATTTAATATAAAACTCTAGGAACATTCAATTATGAACAAGACTAGGATGCCCATTGTCACCTTTAACATTGATGTAGAAAAATAGCTATTTCCATTAGAAAAGAATAAGAAATAAGAATAACAGCAAAGAAGAAGTGAAACCTTTATTTGCAGCTGATAAAAACAAAGAGAATTGATTTAAAACAGTTTAGAAACAACAAGAATAAGTATACTGATGACTTAAAAGTTAATATACATAAGAATTATTTTCCTATGAACAAGGGTAGTTTATGCCTAGAGAAGTGGGCCTTCAAGCTTTGAGTGGGTGAAACTGCTTCTGCTTCTTAGCCTGGGAAGATGGAATTTTGAATATGTTTTTTTTAGCCTCTTTCTGAAACACTTAAGAGGACCCTCTTGGTTACCCAAATTAAGCAGGCACAACTTAACTCTGAGGAGAGCTGTAACAAGACTCTTTTTTTATGGCCTGGCAAAGGCCTCCCTAGCTACTCCATATTGAGAATGGCTTCATGGGAAGAAGCTGGGTACATTTCCATAGCAGTCATGTAACCTCTTGGGAGTGTCCCAGTCATATTGAGACCCCAAATCTTTTCCTTTTGAAGCACAGTTATTAGAGCTTGTTGATGGCATCAGATTGATGTGAATTCTGGCTGGAGATGACAGTCCAGCCCAGTGTGGGTATAACTTTTGAGAAGAGTGCCTAGAGCAGAGGGCAGGGCGACACCAAGAGTCTCTTTAAGCCTGCTTCCAGCACAGCAAGGGGCTGAGACTAAAAACCCTAAGATGACCCAGTCATCAGACCAGAGTAGCCCTGATTTGGCAACAACTGAGGTTATGGATGTAAATGTAAATGTGGAGCCCAGTCTTGGTATCACCACTTGGAGCCTGAGTAAGTGTGGCATTACTGGTAGAGACACATCAGTTGGACCAGCTTTTTTCAAAAGTGGCATGCTGAAGAAGCAGAAGCAATGACAGTAGGGGGCTGATTGGACTCTAGTTTCTCTCTACTTGGCATCTGAAGGAAAAACAGATTTCTAAGTAAACCACCTGGATTCTTAGATATATATGATATTTCCTACCAAGATGATGGCTAGTGATTCACTGGAAAAATTAGAACATTTTTACCTTAAGGTTATGGTTTTACTGGATATATAACAATAACCAGTGAGTCATGGCACATTCATTCAGAGGGATATTTATTACAAAGGTGAGGATATTTATTACAAAGAATAAGAAAGCTTTTTTTTTTTTAATTAACATATAATGTATTATTTGTTTCAGGGGTACAGGTCCATGATTCATCAGTCTTACACAATACCTAGCACTCACCACAACACATACCCTCCCCAGTGTCCATCACCCAGCCACCCCATCTCTCCCCTCCCCTCCCCTCAAGGAACCCTCAGTTTGTTTCCTAGGATTAAGAGTCTATTATGGTTTGTCTCCCTCTCTGGTTTTGTTTTGTTTCATTTTTTTCCCTCTCTCCCCCTATGATCCTCTGCCTTGTTTCTTAAATTCCACATATCAGTGAGATCATATAATTGTCTTTCTCTGATTGACTTTTTCACTTAACATAATACCCTCTGGTTCCATCCGTGTCTTTGCAAATGGTAAGCTTTTATTTTTTGATGGCTGAGTAATATTCCATTCATCTGTCGCTGGACATCTGGACTCTCTCCATAGTTTGGCTGTTGTGGACACTGCTGCTATAAACATTGGGATGCAGGTGCCCCTTCAGATCATTATATTTGTATCTTTTGGGTAAATACCTAATAGTGCAATTGCTGGGTTATAGAGTAGCTCTATTTTTAACTTTTTGAGGAACCTCCATACTGTTTTCCAGAGTGGCTGCACCACCTTGCATTCCCACCAACAGTGTAAGAGGGTTCCCCTTTCTCCACATCCTCACCAACATTTGTTGTTTCCTGACTTGTTAATTTTAGCTATTCTGACTGGTGTGAGGTGGTATCTCACTGAGGTTTTGATTTATATTTCCCTGATGCCAAATGATGTTGAGCACTTTTTCATGTGTCTGTTGGCCATTTGGATGTCCTCTTTGCAGAAACCTCTGTTCATGTCTTCTGCCCATTTCTTGATTGGATTCTTTGTTCTTTGGGCGTTGAGTTTGATGAGTTCTTTATAGATTTTGGATACTAGCCCTTTATCTGATATGTCATTTGCAAATATCTTCTCCCATTCTGTCAGTTGTCTTTTGGTTTTGTTGACTATTTCCTTTGCTGTGCAAAAGCTTTTTATCTTGATGAAGTCCCAATAGTTCATTTTTGACTTTGTTTCCCTTGCCTTTTGAGACGTGTCTAGCAAGAAATTGCTGTGACTGAGGTCAAAGGGGTTGCTGCCTGTGTTCTCCTCAAGGATTTTGATGGATTCCTATCTCACATTTAGGTCTTTCATCCATTTGAAGTCTATTTTTGTATATGGTGTAAGGAAATGGTCCAGTTTCATTGTTGTGCATGTGGCTGTCCAATTTTCCTGACACCATTTGTTGAAGAGACTGTCTTTTTTCCATTGGATATTCTTTCCTGCTTTGTCAAAGGTTAGTTGATCATAAAGTTGAGGGTCCATTTCTGGGTTCTCTATTCTGTTCCATTGATCTATGGTAAGACAGCTTTTTTAATGTACACATTTGGAAAGGAATTAGAAGTATATAACAAGAAAACAAATTTATAGGAGGATTCCCATCTGAGGAAAGTCTACCATGATATACACACAAACACACAGGTTTTTTGCTTTTTGATAGCCTATATCCTATGTGGATATATTCATTCTCAAAACTGTTTACCATGCATTTACTCTGAGGAATGGAAATGGAGTAGCTAATAGGAATTTTATTTTTTCCTCCCGTATTTCTAAGGTACTTGCATTTCTGTATAATAGCATGTATTTGTCTTTATGATAAAAGCAATGGATTATTTTTAAAATATTTTTTTAAAAATCTGGGAGTGATCAATGATGCCAAATGCTCCTGTTATGGAAACTGAGGAATGAAAGGGATTCATGAAATTTAGCAGAAAGAAAGTTTTTGTTTTTTTTTTTTTAACTTTTTTTCTTTAGAGAGAGAGAGAGTGGGGGTTGGTATGGGGAGAGGGGCAGAGGGTGAGAGAGAATCTTAAGCAGGTTCCATGCTCAGTGCAGAGCTCCACACCTCACGACCCAGAGGTCATGACCTGAGCCGAAATCAAGAGTCAGACCATTAACCGACTGAGCTACCCAGGCGCCCCAGAATGAGTTTTATTAAGGATTATTGCATCTTAGTAGAAAAATAAACTCAGTTTAACAAGTCTGACAATGCCTAGCATAATTTAGTAAGTCTTAATTTAATTAAAAAATAAAGGATTCACAAATACTAGAACTATTGAATTGCACATATGTCTAATATTTTTTGGAAGGGAACATAACTTAATGGAATTTTAGAAAGGAAGGTTGATCTTTCAATTTATGAAGGAGTATATCAAAGTGAATTTGATAGATTTTCTTGTTGATTAAGGCAGCCAACAAATAGATGCTTGAGAGCATAGATTTTGAGGAGAAGGAATCATGACAGTGAATTAACAGTGGCATACATCTTTATAAATCCTGTGAATTAAGTACAGCAAAAATCCTATCCAAACAGTTGATGTACCTTGAGGTTTAAATAGCATTAGAAATTATTGTTGACTAAAATTTTGTGGCAATGGGAGAGACTTTAAACAAATGAAATTGTGCTTATCTATTTGTTTTCCTTTGAACCAGAAGTCACAGGCATATTTCTCACTAAGAATCCGTCCTTGAAGGAAGACAACTTTTACTCGAGGTGTTTGGAACAAATAGATGGTGGTGTGGGATTTGATAAAGTAGATTCTCATTATTTGTGGTGATTATGTTCTGTAAAGTTGCTATAAGCACTGAAATAATTAATACTAAACCATTGCTCCTATATTGAAATACAGGGTTAAGTTCCTGCAAGTCTCTGGTCCTACTTTTGTCAATTTATCAATATACAAATTGGTTTTGTATGTGTTTGTGTCAGGACACCTTATTTAATGTATATTGTTGATTCATAAACATTGAACTCATTGTCAACAGCAGTATGACCCATATCTAATGTATATATTTTCTCCATAAGGCACATCTAAAACCTTCTTGGATTTAGGAACACTCGGCAGCACTTTAGCACTGTGCCTGGGGGCCATTTTAAATAGCAAAATTGCCAACAAAAAGCACAAAAATGCAAAAAAAAAAATCTACAAAACACACACACAAAAAAATCCCAAACCATGGCACTGAACAGAACATAAGAAAGACAATTGTTTATAGTATGAGAGTTGAAACAAGAGGACAGAGTGTTACCTTGCCTGATCTCAGTTGGAAATACGCACATTGAAAACCTCAAATTTTTTGCTCCACTGGTCATGTCCCCAAATGACCACAAAAGCACCATGGGTATTTATTTGACGATACAAATAAATGTTAGTGAATAAGCAGATTTGCAAAAATGAAATCTGCAAATAATGAGGATAGACTATATCTTCCAACCAAAACTCATGGGATAAAATCTAGATAACAATGTGGAGTCCAAATTGTTCTGCTTTAATCTGCAAGGTTTAGGTATTTATTTTCCTGTTTTCCTTCCCCCTCCTTTTTTTTTTTTCCAGATTAACTTAAGTTTTAGTCTTTATAAGGATCCTATTCTTAATATTGATTTTTGCATCCTTAGTCATTTCTGCTATCAGTACAAAACCCAACTACATTTTAATTTTAGGTTGATAAAAGAATGAAGTTAACCAGCACTTGGGCTTGTATACATTTTCCTTTGGGAGCCATATAGCTTCATTCCCTTTGTATCACTTTCTTGGTATGAATTTGTTAGTTTTCTGAATCACTGGACTTTGCCATTACATGGCTTTTTAGATTGCATAAATCACAATAGACAAGACAGCCAGAAATATAAAATTTCGAAGTCTGAAATTTTCATGCCTGCATAAAGAGGTCCCTGTTTCTACCAACAACACGGGGCCTGTCATGGAAGATAGCTTTTGTACTGTTTTTGAACTTTGTACTGTTTTTGAATTTTCGCAGACATAGAACTTGGAAAAGGATTAGGTAATAGAAGGTACCTGTTTTGGAGGCTACTTCCATAGGCCTCACAAGTCAGACATACTGGTTAAATTAAACTCCAAGGTCTTTTGAATTAGATTTGCGTAATGATCTCTTCATTATAAATTTCATACAAAACTGTTTAGCAGCCTTATATGCATATTTTGGTTAGCAGTATCTCCTTAGTTGACTTTAGATGACTATCATTTGATTGTGGCACAAAAGTCAACTGGCTGTATTACCTGCAAACTAGAAATGGATTTGTAACCTTAGAAACTGAATATTTACCTTCAGGATAGTCCCTAATATCACCCAGGTGTTTTTTTAAGTTTTTGTTTTTTTTTAAATTTTAATTCCAGTATTGTTAACATAAAGTGTTATATTAGTTTTAGGTGTGCAGTATAGTGATTTAAAAATTCTGTACATCACCCAGTGCTCATCATAAGTGTGCTCTTAATTCCCTTCACCTGTTTCACCTATCCCCCCCACCCACCTCTCTCTGGTAACCATCATTTTGTTCTCTGTAGTTAAGAGTCTATTTCTTGGTTTCTCTCTCTCTTTTCCTTTCTCTTTGTTTTGTTTCTTAGATTTCACATGAGTGAAATCAATTGGTATTTATATTTTTGTCTTTCTCTGGCTGACTTATTTCACTTAGCATTATACTTTCTAGCTCCATCCATGTTGTTGTAGATGTCAAGATTTCATTCTTTATGGTTGAATAATATTCCGTCATTATAGAATACACACACACACACACACACACGCCCTGCAGAAAAAAAAAACAACCACAACTACCCAACGCGTGTTACATACAAATAAATTACTAAGGAACCTCTTGTCCCATTTCTCGTCTGTGGTTTCTTCAATTGGGTCTGGGATATACTCTTTGCTTACTTTGAGCATTCTTGGCTCTTGGTTGAGAACTGCACCACATACAAAGTCTGATCATGATCATTTTCTTAGTATTTGTTTGCTATGCTCTGTTCTCTGATCTCCAGAGTCTTAAATGCTGATGCATAGATGCTCTCCCTAAGCCACTGTCCACCCAATGATGCAACGTTGTAACATATGAGATCAGGAAAATCTAATACTTTTTAGAAGCTGAAATGGCCAGCCACTAAAACTTCATGTGCAGTCATGACAATTCCCATAGCAATGAAATTTCAGTTGCTCTGGTTCTCATACTTAATAGTATATCTTTCAGTTTAGCCCAAAGAGTAGCCACAAGGCATTCTGAGAACAGAAACCATCTGTAACAACAGAGCTAATTGTAGTAATATGACTTTACTAACCCAGGAAAATCTTGCCCAGGAAGATGAAGTTGAAAATAACTTTGTTTGCTTTAGGAATTTACTGCAACTCTCATTTATCCAAATAATAGACTATTCATCAAGCTCTTATCAGAGTAAATAATCCCTCTTGAGGATGACAGGTATTTCAACTAGGCTCATCAAACAACTCTTCACTCTTTAAGAATTATTTCCACAGCCTCCCCTGGCTGTGTCCACCAATCCCAAACTGTTATGCCATATATTTGCTCCATCCCCATCAGTCCTCACACTAAAAAGACCCCCCTTTAGAACAGACCCTCCCCACCCAAATCTTATAAACGTCTTGCCTTTCCCCCTACTCATCCCCACATTTAGACAGGACCAAGATTCTGTCTTTGCTTTCTTTACTGAAAGTAATAAGCAAATATTCCAACTCTGTTTAATCAGGATTTATTTTGTTGGTATTTTTTGAGAGTTGGCAGTGAACAGGTTGCAAATGAGAAATTGAGACACATGGAGAAACTTATGGAATATCACACAGCTATTAAGGGTTATTTCAGAGGCTGTAGAAGGATAGATCCAGGGAGCAGATTAATTTTGTCTGGCTTACAGTGCTAACTCATTCATTCTTTAAAAAAAAATGGATTAGTAACTAACACTTAAAAAATTAAAGATTTCATATAAAATCTGAATTTCTGGCTTTTTAAAAGTACTGAATTTGGTAAAGCTGGGCCTGCTTTTTACTTTAAATAATTGTTAGGTACTTCAGATATCGTGTACTTTTATTGGTTTATCACAGTCTTTGTCATTTGCCATTGTTTACACCTAGCTAGCTCATAAACTTCAGGGGTCAAGTAGTAAATATTTTTGGCTTTGAGGACCATCTGGTCACTGTCTCATCTACTCAACTTGCTGTTGTAGCAGGAAAATGGCAATAGACAGTGCATAGGTGAATGAGTGTGGCTGTGTTCCAATAAAACTTTATTGACAGATTATGCCTTCAGACTTGTTTTTGTAACCTCTGAACTGTGTAATATGCCTAGCCACAGTTGGTATTTACCTTTGAAACCACTTACGAAAGACCCAGTCCTGGTCTGGCCTCATGGAAGTGCCTATGGATTGAGGACAAAAAGGCTGCTGGTTAAAACTAACAAAATGTATCAGAAAGGCTTGAAACAAATTTATTGTTGGACTTCTCTCTCCTAAAAAAAAAAAAAAATAATAACCCAAGAAAGAAAAACTACTGTCCTAATGGCTTGAGAGAAAGAGGCGTACAAGAGGTCAGAGTGGGTCAGTTTGACTTTCTGTGTTGCTGACATGGTCCAGCTGTTTAAGGAACATTCAAGTTGCATTCATAAATGTTGTGTACATACTGGCAGCTGGTTGCTTCTAAATATGCATGAGAAAATATACATTTGTTTAAAATTAATGTTAAGTTTTGATGGAGCTAGAAAAATAGACTTGCTTTAAATAGCAGACTTTCTTGGCACATATAAATTATGATCACATTTGTGAAACTTCAGTTTGCAATGACTCTTATAGCAGCTAATTTAGGACCCAAAACAATACCAAATACTATCTGAAAATACCATATCCTGATACTTAGTCTAAAAATCAATATATATGTGTGTGTGTATATGTATATATATGTGTGTGTGTGTGTATATATATATATAATTCTTATTCTCTTATTCTGTAAAATATTATATCCTGTAGAACAGGATTCTTTGAGTTTTGCCTAAATAAAATAGAAATCTGGATTGTTAATAAACTTTTAAAACTCATTAATTAATGCTTAACTAATTCACTCTTGAAAATCCTGAGAACAGTTTCATGAAATCAGTATTGGCTGTATATGAAAGTGACTTGGCAGGGGATGCTTGTGTGTTTACGAGTCTAGTTACGTTTGTCTTTCATTGTGTTGGCAGTTTTGTGAAATTTTCCTTGGTTGCATTACCAGCCTTCTAAAAAAAAAAAAAAGAGGCACAATTTTTGCTGCCTTTTTTTCTTCACCAATTTCCCTGCTGGGCTCCTGAAAAGTAGTGTGTATTTCCACTTTTCTGTTGAAACTCCTCTAAAGATGGCCATTTTCTAGACTTCTTATTTATACATTAACTTTTTTTTTCAATCCTCATTTTCCTGGACATCTCTGCAGTGTCCTTGAAGTTTTTGCCACCTTTACCTCTTAGAACCAAAATGCTGTTGATATTCTTTTATCACTTCAACATATCCTTCTAATGACTCTGTTCTTTCTCCTACATTCTAGCTGAGTATTCTTCAAGTGTTTCTCTTGCTCTTGTCCTTGGAAATATCAAAGACTTCAAGCACTCTATATTGACAGTACTATCCTTTTGCATAGATTATATGCCTATATTTCAGGTTCTTGGAAATTTCCATTATTGTTCTTATGGAGGACTGTTTGGTTGAAGTCCCTCTATTGTGCCTGATACTAGCCATATGACATTTCCCTACTCCCTTTACTTTTTTACTGGAATGGTGGATATTGAAATTATGTCCTTGGTTCCTAAACAAGATGGTAAAAACATTGATACAGCCCTTGTATTTGCACAATGTTTGCATGTTTGCACTGCAGGGGGTAAATATGACATAGATTACCTAAATTATTTTGTTTAGAGAACTGCTGTACATATATTGGTTTATGAAGGGTGTAATGGGATTAGGTTTTATCTAAGATGCTTTTTTTTGCCCCCGAAAAGATTATAAAGACAATTATGACAACCTTTGGAGCTCATGACCTAGAAATTCCTGCAGAGTCTCAGATGTAGGCTGCAGGAATATTCTTTTGTTAAGGCTCCAACTTAGAATGTAGGTAGTTCAGGACTGTAGAAGCATTCAGTTTCAGTCAGGAGGTCACAGCAATGCGAAATACAGTTTTACATTGTGTTTAATAGGGAATGATACAGCTTTCTGTATTGCATTTAATAAGGAATAAAAAGCCATGTCAACTTAAAAGGTTAAAATCTGAGAACTTAGGTAGGTAACTAAAAGGATGAGAATTTTGTCTAGCACACTAGAGAAGAGACTCCTCTCTAGTTTGGTGGAGAATCTAAGATAGATGCATTGCCAGGATCACAGTCTCATCATATCTGAAATCCAATTCATCCATTTTTTTTTTTCCAAAATAATCTCTCTGCATCACTTCTACCCGGCTATAACACTGCCATTCCTTTCCTAAACAAAGCAGTGAATACTAGTAGTAGCAAAAACCATGAGCACTTAATAAAGGCATGCTCTTTTCCAGAGACTGTTATAAATGCTTAATTCACACTTTTGAGGTAGGGACTATTTTTGTCGCTACTGTACAAATGACATTTAAGTTGAAGTGATACACCCTAAATAACACAGGTGTTAAATGATGGAGCTGAGATATGAACTCAGCCAGTCTTACCCCAGATACATGCTTGCTGTTCTATTACATGAATTCTCAAAACTGGAAATCACCTTGGAAGGTCGCTTAGTGAAGGAAAGATCATGTGGGAAGAGGAAGACCTACTGCCTAAGTCAACTTGAATAAAAATCTATCTCCATCATTCTCATGCTGTCTGACTTCAAGTTAACCTCCATAAACTTAAGGTTCATTATATATTAACTGCAACTAATTATCCCAGCTTTATGGATATAGTTAAGATCAAATTAAATCAGGTAATATTTTTTAAAGTACTTGGTAAAAAAAAAAGGGGGGGGGACTTGAAATATAGGCAGTAACCAATGTTAGTTCCCTTCATACCCTATAATTCAGGTGTTTAATTAATTGCCAAGTTCTGTTGAGTACGTCTTTAAAATTTATTTCATGTTCCTTTATTCTTTTCAATCACTATCCTCATCACAGATAAAAACCATCTTTAATGGCTCTACATTCTGGACAATACAGGTTCCATATTCTGGCATTCGATTTTCCTCATTGCCTGGCCTTCAGTTATTTCACCAATCTGACTTCGTATGGCTCCCCAAGGGACCCTCTGTTCCATTTGAGCTGGTCTTTCTACCACTGTCTGAATGCACTTTTCTTATTTCCACCTCCTTGCCTTATTCATGTTTTAGCCTCTGTTTTCTGCATCCTAAAAACAGTAGTGTATACAAGATGTTGGGGGGGAAAAAAGAGTGTTTTACCCCCACTTTCTAGTTATAAATCACTTTGTTGAGGGAGTTTTTGGTACGGTCTCAGATTTTAGAAGGAAAGCTACTGAGAACGCTGAATCAGCCAAGGTGTTAATTGGGTTTTAATATGTTAAACAAGTTGGTTCTATTTTTCAGATTAGAATCTACGGATCCTCTTCAATTTAAGGCCATTTACACAAAGCTGTCAAGGAAGGAAAGAGAATGGCAGACAAGAATCCCAAACTCTATTCTTAATCCACCTTAATCTTTAATTTCAGGGTAAACATACAGAAACATACAGACAAATATGGGAGTAATGAAACAGAAATGAAGTAATACAACTGTATTTAAAAACATACTCCAAAAAAAGTTGAACTGCAAAAACAAAAAAACAAACAAAAAATATACTTCACAAATTGAGATTCGCCTTTCTTCCAGTAAAATGAATGAACATTGCTCCTGGTTCACTGGGTTATGTATGAATGGTGAGGGGGTGGGGGTTTTGGTGGCCATGTCCTGGCAGAGGGAGCATAAAGCAGTGGCTCCTAAAAATATTAGATCTGCACAAAGTATGAGGGCAAATCCAGAGAGTAAAACAAAAAACACAGCTAGGTCTGCACAGGTGTGGCTTGTTTTAGTAATATACAGGCGTTGTGGAAAATTTGGGAATTAACTCGATCAGTCTAATCACATTTTGAGTTTTCTTGAAAAACTTAAGATACCAAGTCATTCAAATGTAATCTTTTTTGAAGGGCAGCCTTTTTCTAAAGCAAAATCACTGTGCAGAATTTTCTATGCACAAATGTAGGTTTCAATCTATTGGCTCTGTTCCAAGAAAGTTAGTGTAGTTCATGAATCCTATCACTTTTTTCAGTATGCCAAATTGCATCCTTGGCCACTTCCAAAAAGAAAGTATACTTGAACCTGGGGTAGCTTATCTCCAGAAGTGGAGAGGCTATGAACAATCAGTATATTCTTAGTGGAAACACCACCAGCTTTAGTGATCCACGGTGAAGCAGACATTCATTGCTTAGGCTTTTCCTCTCTCCCAGTTCTTTCTTTGCTTGTATTCTGAGGCAGAATAATATTACCTATACTTTCAGATTGCCAGGAATGACAGAATCTGGCAAAAGAGAAACTGAGTATTTGGTAATCAAGTCAATTTCAAAGTCGAAAAGGTATAGCAGATGAGTATGAAATGAAGCCTCCCATGCAGCTCTCACTTTAAAGCTGGATTTAATATTGATGTTTCTGTAAGCACAGTACTGAGAATACGGATTACAGAAAATGATGTCTGAGATGAAGATTTTATGTTTGAAGAATACGACTGCTACTAAGGACCACGTCAGGATGATGCATTTTTAAAGTCAGTCAGTTAATTTAGTGTAAACGTGGCTACTGTGAGACTCTTTGAACTATTCATGTGTTTTTTCGTTTTTTAAATTTCATTATGTATGTTAATCACCATACATTACATCATTAGTTTTTGATGTAGTGTTCCATGATTCATTGTTTGCCTATACCACCCAGTGCTCCATTCAATATGTGCCCTCTTTAATACCCATCACCAGGCTAACCCATCCCCTCACCCACCTCCCCTCTAGAACCCTCAGTTTGTTTTTCAGAGTCCATCGTCTCTCATGGTTCGTCTCCCCCTCCAATGTCCCCCCCCCCCTTCATTTTTACCTTCCTACTATCTTCTTTTTTTTAACATATAATGTATTATTTGTTTCAGAGGTACAGGTCTGTGATTCAACAGTCTTAGACACTTCACAGCACTCACCATAGCACATACCCTCCCCACTGTCTATCACCCAGCCACCCTGTGCCGCCCACCACCCACCACTCCAGCAACCCTCAGTTTGTTTCCTGAGATTAAGAATTCCTCATATCAGTGAGGTCATATGATACATGTCTTTCTCTGATTGACTTATTTCGCTCAGCATAATACCCTCCAGTTCCATTCATGTTGTTGCAAATGGCAAGATTTCATTCCTTTTGATGGCTGCATAATATTCCATTGTATATATGTACCAAATCTTCTTTATCATTCATCTGTTGATGGACATCTTGGCTCTTTCCACAGTTTGGCTATTGTGGACATTGCTGCTATAAACATCGGGGTGCACGTACCCTTTCGGATCCCTACATTTGTATCTTTGGGGTAAATACCCAAGGTGCAATTGCTGGGTCATACGGTACCTCTATTTTCAACTTTTTGAGAAAACTCCATACTCTCTTCCAGAGTGGTTGCACCAGCTTGCATTCCCACCAACAGTGTAGGAGGGTTCCCCTTTCTCCACATCCCTGCCAACATCTGTCGTTTCCTGACTTGTTAATTTCAGCCATTCTGACTGGTGTGAGGTGGTATCTCACTGTGGTTTTGATTTGGATTTCCCTGATGCCGAGCCATGTTGAGCACTTTTTCATGTGTCTGTTGGCCATTTGGGTGTCTTCTTTGGAAAAATCCCTGTTCATGTCTTCTGCCCATTTCTTGATTGGATTACTTGTTATTTGGGTGTTGAGTTTGATAAGTTCTTTATAGATTTTGGATAGTAGCCCTTTATCTGATATGTCATTTGCAAATATCTTCTCCCATTCTGTCGGTTGTCTTTTGGTTTTCTTGACTGTTTCTTTTGCCATGCAAAAGCTTTTGATCTTGATGAAGACCCAATACTTCATTTTTGCCCTTGCTTCCCTTGCCTTTGGCAATGTGTCTAGGAAGAAGTTGCTGCGGCTGAGGTCGAAGAGGTTGCTGCCTGTGTTCTCCTTTAGGATTTTGATGGACTCCTGTCTCACATTGAGGTCTTTCAACCATTTGGAGTCTATTTTTGTGTGTGGTATAAGGAAATGGTCCAGTTTCATTCTTCTGCATGTGGCTGTCCAATTTTCCCAACACCATTTGTTGAAGAGACTCTTTTTTCCATTGGACATACTTTCCTGCTTTGTCAAAGATTATTTGACCATAGAGTTGAGGGCCCATTTCTGGGCTCTCTATTCTGTTCCATTGATCTATGTGTCTGGTTTTGTGCCAGTACCATACTGTCTTGATGATGACAGCTTTGTAATAGAGCTTGAAGTCCAGAATTGTGATGCCACCAGTTTTGCTTTTCTTTTTCAACATTCCTCTGGCTATTCGAGGTCTTTTCTGGTTCCATACAAATTTTAGGATTCTTTGTGCCATTTCTTTGAAAAAAGTGGATGGTATTTTGATGGGGATTGCATTGAATGTGTAGATTGCTCTAGGTAGCATTGACATCTTCACAATATTTGTTCTTCTAATCCATGAGCATGGAACATGTTGCCATTTCTTTGTGTCTTCCTCAATTTCTTTCATGAGTATTTTATAGTTTTCTGAGTACAGATTCTTTGCCTCTTTGGTTAGATTTATTCCTAGGTATCTTATGGTTTTGGGTGCAATTGTAAATGGGATCGACTCCTTAATTTCTCTTTCTTCTGTCTTGTTGGTGTATAGGAATGCCACTGATGTCTGTGCATTGGTTTTTTATTTATTTATTTATTTTTAAAATTTTTTTATTGTTATGTTAATACCCATACATTACATCATTTGTTTTAGATATAGTGTTCCACGATTCATTGTTTGTGCATAACACCCAGTGCTCCATGTGCATTGGTTTTTATATCCTACCATTTTACTGAATTCCTGTATGGGTTCTAGCAGTTTTGGGGTGGAGTCTTTTGGGTTTTCCAAATAAAGTATCATATCATCTGCAAAGAGTGAGAGTTTGACTTCTTCTTTGCTGATTTGGATGCCTTTTATTTCTTTCTGTTGTCTGATTGCTGTGGCTAGGACTTCTAATACTATACTGAATAGCAGTGTTGATAGTGGACATCCCTGCCACGTTCCTGACCTTAGGGGGAAAGCTCTCAGTTTTTCTCCATTGAGAATGATATTCGCTGTGGGTTTTTTTCATAGATGGCTTTTATGATATTGAGGTATGTGCCCTCTCTCCCTATATCTGAAGAGTTTTGATCAAGAAAGGATGCTCTACTTTGTCAAATGCTTTTTCTGCATCTATTGAGAGGATCATAAGGTTCATGTTCTTTCTTTTGTTAATGTATTGTATCACGTTGATTGATTTGCGGATGTTGAACCAACCTTGCAGCCCAGGGATAAATCCCACTTGGTCGTGGTGAATAATCCTTTTAATGTACTGTTGGATCCTATTGGCTAGTATTTTGGTGAGAATTTTTGCATACATGTTTAGCAGGGATATTGGTCTGTAATTCTCCTTTTGGATGGGGTCTTTGTCTGGTTTGGGGATCAAGGTAATGCTGGCCTCATAAAATGAGTTTGGAAGTTTTCCTTCCATTTCTATTTTTTGGAACAGTTTCAGAAGAATAGGTATTAATTCTTGAAATGTTTGGTAGAATTCCCCTGGGAAGCCATCTGGCCCTGGGCTTTTGTTTGTTGGGAGATTTTTGATGACTGCTTCAATTTCCTTAGTGCTTATAGGTCTGTTCAGGTTTTCTATTTCTTCCTGGTTCAGTTTTGGTAGTTGATACATCTCTAGGAATGCATCCATTTCTCCCAGGTTATCTAATTTGCTGCCATGGAGTTGCTCATAATATGTTCTGATGATTGTTTGTATTTCTTTGGTGTTGGTTGTGATCTCTCCTCTTTCATTCATGATTTTGTTGATTTGGGTCCTTCCTCTTTTCTTTTTGATAAGTCTGGCCAGGGCTTTATCAATCTTGTTAATTCTTTTAAAGAACCAGCTCCTAGTTTCGTTGATCTGTTCTACTGTTCTTTTGGTTTCTATTTCATTGATTTCTGCTCCGATCTTTATGATTTCTCTTCTCCTGCTGGGTTTAGGCTTTATTTGCTGTTCTTTCTCCAGCTCCTTTAGGTGTAGGGTCAGGTTTTGTACTTGAGACCTTTCTTGTTTCTTGAGAAAGGCTTGTATTGCTATATACTTTCCTCTTAGGACTGCCTTTGCTATATCCCAAAGATTTTGAACAGTTGTGTTTTCATTTTCATTGGTTTCCATGAATTTTTTTTAATTCTTCTTTAATTTCCTGTTTGACCCATTCATTCTTTAGTAGGATGCTCTTTAGCCTCCATGTATTTGAGTTCTTTCCGACTTTCCTCTTGCGATTGAATTCTCATTTCAAAGCATTGTGGTCTGAAAATATGGAGGGAATGGTCCCAGTCTTTTGGTACCAGTTGAGGCCTGTTTTGTGACCTAGGATGTGATCTATTCTGGAGAATGTTCCATGGGCATTAGAGAAGAATGTGTATTCTGTTGCTTTGGGATGGAATGTTCTGAATATGTCTGTGAAGTCCATTTGGTCCAGTGTGTCATTAAAGTCTTTATTTTCTTTTTGATCTTTTGCTTAGATGATCTGTCCATTTCAGTGAGGGGGGTGTTAAAGTCCCCTACTATTATTGTATTGTTGTTGATGTGTTTCTTTGTTTTTGTTATTAATTGCCTTATATAATTGGCTGCTCCCATGTTAGGGGCATAGATATTTACAATTTTTAGATTTTCTTTTCTTTCTTTTTTTTTTTAGGTTTTTATTTATTTAACAGAGATAGAGAGCACAAGTAGGCAGAGTGGCAGACGGAGAGGGAGAAGCAGTCTCTCTGCAGAGCAGGGAGCCCGATGCGGGGGTCCATCCCAGTACCCTGGGATCATGACCTGAGCCGAAGGCAGCCGCTTAACCGACTGAGCCACCCAGGCGCCCCTAGATCTTCTTTTTGGATAGACCCTTTAAGTAGGATAAAGATTTTTTACAGTCTTTGGTTTAAAATCTAATTTGTCTGATATAAGGATTGCCACACCAGCTTTCTTTTGATGTCCATTAGCATGATAAATGGTTTTCCGTCCCCTCACTTTTAATCTGGGGGTGTCTTTGAGTCTAAAATGAGACTCTTGCAGACAGCATATTGATGGGCCTTGTTTTTTTATCCAATCTGATAGCCTGTGTCTTTTGATTGGGGCATTCAGCCCGTTTACATTCAGGGTAACTATTGAAAGATAG
Organism: Phoca vitulina; assembly: GCF_004348235.1. Taxonomy (NCBI): domain Eukaryota; kingdom Metazoa; phylum Chordata; class Mammalia; order Carnivora; family Phocidae; genus Phoca; species Phoca vitulina. The sequence goes on along the minus strand of NW_022589743.1, from coordinate 8,074,573 downwards.
GAATTTAGTGCCATTGTATTGCCTGTAAGGTGACTGTTACTGTATATTGTCTGTGTTCCTTTCTGGTCTATGGTACTTTTATGCTCTCTCTGTACTTTGAGGACCCCTTTCAATATTTCTCGTAGGGCTGGTTTCGTGTTTGCAAGTTTCTTTAGTTTTTGTTTGTCCTGAAAGCTTTTTATCTCTCCTTCAATTTTCAATGACAGCCTAGCTGGATATAGTATTCTCGGTTGCATATTTTTCTCATTTAGTGCTCTGAATAGATCATGCCATTCCTTTCTGGCCTGCCAGGTCTCTGTGGATAGGTCTGTTGCCAGTCTAATCTTTCTACCATTGTAGGTTACATATCTCTTCTCCCGAGCTGCTTTCAGGATTTTCTCTTTGTCTCTAAGACTCGTAAGTTTCCTATTAGATGTCGGGGTTTTGACCTATTTTTATTGATTTTGAGGGGGGTTCTCCGTGCCTCCTGGGTTTTGATGCCTGTTTCCTTCCCCAAATTAGGGAAGTTCTCCGCTATAATTTGCTCCAGTATACCTCTGTCCCTCTCTCTCTTTCTTCTTCTTCTGGGATCCCAATTATTCTAATATTGTTTCATCTTATGGTATCACTTATCTCTCGAATTCTGCCCTCGTGATCCAGTAGTTGTTTCTCTCTCTTTTTCTCCGCTTCTTATTTTCCACCATTTGGTCTTCTATATCACTGATTCTCTCTTCTGCCTCCTTTATCCTAGCAGTTAGTGCCTCCATTTTTGATTTCACGTCATTAATAGCTTTTTTGATTTTGACTTGGTTAGATTTTAGTTCTTTTATTTCTCCAGAAAGGGTTTCTCTAATAACTTCCATGCTTTTTTCAATCCAGCTAGTATCTTTATAATCATCATTCTGAACTCTAGTTCCAACATCTTAGTAATGTCCCTATTGATTATGTCCCTCGCAGTCGGTACTGCCTCTTGTTCTTTTTGTTGAGGTGATTTTTTCGGTCTTGTCATTTTGTCCAGAGGAGAATAGATTAATGAGAGAATAAAATGCTAACAGGGTAACATCGACCCCAGGAAAATACACACTAAATAAATCAGAAGAGACCTGAAACCGGGGGGAAAGAAAGGGAAAGAAAAAAAAAAGAATAGAAAAAGAAAAAGATAAAAAAATAAAAAGAATATGATCAAATATGATCAGCCTGGTGCATAGATCAGTGCCAAACACTAGATTTTGGGTGTATTTTAGTGTGTTAGAAGAAAGTGCCTCCCAAAATTTTAAAGAAAGAAAAGCTTATGTATGTACAAAAATAAGGGTAAATACAATGAAGGGATGGAATATGACTATAAAGATGAAAATTATAAAAGATTTTATAAAAGGAATTGATTAGAGGTTGGTTGAAAAATGAAAGAAGAGAAAAAAAAATGGGGGAGAGAATGTGATCAGGCAGGAGACTAGAACAAAGCCATACACTAGAGATTTAGGGTATATTTTGGTCTTTTAGAAGAAACTGTATGCCAGAATTTTAAAGAGAGAACAACTTTTATATATACCAAAAATAAGGTTAACTACAATGAAGGGATAGAATATGACTCTAAAAATGAAAAATAAAAAAGATTTTTTAAAAAAGGGATTGATAAGATGTTGGTTGAAAAAGGGAAAAAGAAAAATTCAAAAAAAAAAAATAGAAAAAGAAGAAAATTAAAAAAATTAACTTTGAAAGACTAAAGAATCATGGGGAAAAAAGCCATGAATTCTGTATGCTGTATTTCCCTAGTGCTGGAGTTCTTCCATTCCTATTGATCGTTAAACTTGGTTTTGGCTGTCTGTTTTTGCTGATCTTCTGGGGAAGGGGCCTGTTGCTGTGGTTTTCAAATGTCTTTGCTGGAGATGGAATTGCTCTGCCCTTACTGGGTCCGGGCTAAGTATTCTGCCTGGGTTTGCTCTCAGGAGCTTTTGTTCCCTGCAAGCTTTCCATACAGCTTTGGAGGCCGAGAGTGAACATGGCGGCCTCCCAGTCTCCACCCTGAAGGAGCCGAGAACTTGGGGCTCCACTCCTCAGTGAACCCCCAGGGAAAAGCAGTCAATCACTCCTGTCTTCCCGGTCTCCACTGCAGTCCGTGCTCACCTGGCATGTGACCGAGCATTTCTATCTCTGGCTCACGACCCCATGTGGAGTCTCCAAACCCAGCCGATTCCTGTGGTGTGCTCCTGACCCACTCCTCCCAGGGGAGGAAGAGGAGTCTCCCTGGATCTGCCGCTTGTTGGATCCCTGCTGGAGGAGTAGTGGCCCGACTGTGCCATGGATTAGTTTATGGCAACCTTGAGCTGAGGGCCCGCTCCTCGGGTCCATCTCTGTGGCTGGCTTCCTGCTCCGATACCTGGGAGCTCTGCCACACTCAGGCACTTCCAGGCTTTCTGTGACCCCGAGGGTCCTGAGACCACACTCTCTCAGCGAGGGTTCCACCCCCTGCTTAGCCACTGGAATGATGTCCCTCAGCGGAGCCAACTTCTAAACATTCTGATTTTGTGCTCTGCTGCTCTATCACTTACCAGTAGCAGCTGATGGAGGCTCCCTCCCCCGCCGTCTATCTTCCTGAATATCACCTCGGATTTACTTCTTTACCCATCCTACCTTCCAGAAAGTGGTCGCTTTTCTGTTCAGAGAGTTGTTGCTATTCTTTTCTTTGATCTCCTGTTGAATTCGTAGGTGTTCAGAATGGTTTGATCCCTATCTAGCTGAATTCCTGGGACCAGCTGAAATTTAGGTCTCCTACTCCTCCGCCATCTTGTTCCTCCTCTGAACTATTCATGTTTAAGAGGCAGAAGAGGTTTCAAGTCAGTGTAGAGGAGTCTATGTCCTGATCCCAACACGTCTTAACTGCAGGTTTATCAGACAGATTATTATGCTTCTTTAAGCCTCAGGTTTCTGAGGGGATAATAGTATTGCTTGCTTTACAGGGTTTTGGGTAATATTTAAGTGGTAATATATGTAGACAGTATTTTATAAATTGGAAGGCATATTATTTAGATTTTTCATGAATAAAATAGTTTGAGTCATTTTAGGTAAACCATCCCCAAGTGGTAGTAAATGTCTTGATTACATTTGTAATCTTTTGCCTGGAAAAGAATCTCTTACTTGTTCTTTTGCTTCTAGTTTGCTCCATTCCAGCTCATCCCTTCCCCTGCTACCAGGGTGTTCTTTCTTTCCTTCTCCCCATCTTCTCCCTCCAACTTCTCATCCTTTCTTCCCCTCCTGTACCATCTTCTCCTCCTAAAATAAATACATAAAGAGAATAATATAATGAATACTTTGTTCCACTATTTAGTTTAATCAAGTCTTAACATTTCACCATACTTTCTTCTGTATTTTAAATGAATTGAAATGTTTTCATGGAAGCCTTCTGTATACCTTTCCTGGATCCGTCTCCCCTCTCTCTCCACAGAGGTGACTCATATCATGTTTTTGTTAAGAGCAGGGTTCAAATTCCCACACTCTCAGTTATTAACTATATAACAAGGACAAATTGCTTAATCTCTCTGTGCCTCAGTTTCCTTATCTATAAACTTTAAATAATGTGTATATTTTGTAAAATTGCTGTGGTGATTCAGTGATAGAATTAAATATCTGTAAATCACATGAAGCAGTGCATGACCTGATTCATCTCTCAAAAAATGTAATTATTTACTGATAATACTATAATTACTTAGCTGATGTAGTGGAAGTATCATAAATTTTGGTTTTTATCATTCCCATGCATATTTTAGCAAACCATTACATATTTATCCTATATTGTAATGATACGTGTGTTTTAAAACTTTACATAATTGGGGGGCGTCTTGGTGGCTCAGTTGGTTAAGTGGTCAGTTCTTGATTGCAGCTCAGATCATGATTTCAGGGTCCTGGAATCAGTCCCCACATTGGGCTCCATGCTCAGTGGGAGTCTACTTGCGGATTCTTTCTCTCTCCTTCTCCCTTTCCCCTTCCCCCTGCTCTCACACACACTCTCTCCAACATAAATAAATCTAAAAAAATACCTTTACATAATTGATATCACATATATATATATATCACTTTACAGCCTACTTATTTTGTACAACATTAGATTTTTGCGATGTATCCATGTAGTTAAATGCATTTTCAGTTCATTTGTTTTTACTGTGTTACAGTGCTTAAGACATTACATAAATGCACCACAATTTATCTGTTGTCCTCTAATTTTTTGCTGATGCAAATAAGGCTAGCATTTGTTGTTAAGCCTTTATTCCATGTTTGAAATTTTCTTAGGTACTATACTCACAAGTGGAAATGCTGGGTAAAGGGACACATACAGCTTCAGCTTTACTATTGTGACCACATTGTCCTTGATGGTAGTTGTAGCAACATTCACTCCATGTGAGCATTCATTCCATGTAAGGGGCAATTGTTAGACTTAAAATCTGGTCCATTAGAATGGGTATGAAATGTATTTCATTGTGGTTTTAATTTGCATTTGCCAAATTGCCGGTGAAGATGAGAGTCTTTTAAAATGTTTATTGGTCATTTAGGTGTCCTTTTCTGTGAATTGCCTATTCAAATCCTTCATCCATTTATCTCTTGGGTTGTCTTTTACTGATTGATAGTTCTTTATAATTCTGGATACTAGTTCTTTGTTAGTTACATGTTTCTCAAATATCTTTCACAGACTTTGCCTTGTCATTTAGTTTTTAGTGTTTCTGTTTCAACAGAAGTTTGACTTTGTAATGTAATTAAATAGATCAGTCTTTTCCCCTTTCTTAAAAAATGATATTTTCCCTTATCTTAAATGTATTCTTGTATATATTCTTTGGACATTAAAAATTTTTGCTTTTCATACTTGGTCTTTATCTTGGATGTTTTTGTTTGAATATAAATGGGAATCTAATTTTCTTCCTTTCCTACTTGATTAACCAATTGTTCAAACACAATCTATTAAAAAATGCACACTTTCTTCCCAAATACTCTAAAGCATAGTTATGATGATAATGCTATGAATTATACATATAGTTGAAATATATATATGTAATACATACACATATATCACATATACATATATAGTGTATATGCACATAATATGTAAACATATGTGCATATATATGTATATATATGTGTAGGTATATGCATGGAACCTATCTATATCACATAATTAAAATTCTTCACTTGCTCCATCCTTGCTTAAAAGACAAAAATTCTTAGCAGTGGAGATAAATTCCTTTATTTGTTTCCTTCTTACTTATACTTTATAATCTCTTGTCATTGATGCATATGCTTATACTTATATGCATTATACTTCAGTTGAAAAAAAAATCTTTATGTCTCGAACTTGTCTTGCTGTTTTACACCTCTAAATCTACTTGCATGCTATTCCCATGCCTGGAATGCTTGATATTTGGAATATTGTACACTTAGCATACTCCTGCTATTTTTCTGAGTCTTGTTTTAAGTCCCTCTTCTCTGTGAAATCCACTTAAGCAGGTTTGTTTTCCCCCTTTCCACTTAGCGAATTGTCAGTAGAATTATTTTTTGAACCTACTGTTCACATATATACAATGCTGTTCAGTACCAGGGATCGTCTTGAGTCAGGAGTGCCCTGGAAACCCTATACATGCCTCCATAAAAACCTATATGCATGATGGGTATTAAAACTATTTACTTGTCAGTCCTCCTCCTACATTGGGAGCACTTTTATTCCTAAATCCCAGGATTCAGCACAGTGCTTGATACCTAATAAGTACTCATTAACATTTGTTGAATGAATGAATAAAATGTATTTTAAGGGCTGTGCGTTAAAAAATGAATAGTGTCCTTGGGATGCTATTTCCTTAGCCACATTACAGGGGAATAGAAGTTCCATATTTGACCTTAAAACTGCAAGATTTACAATTTAAACTAGATTCTCTTGAGAAATAACATTAGATATGAATTGGAATTTAAGCTCTAAGATCATTTTGTCTGGTTACTTTATAAAGTATTCAGGTGAGGCAAGTTAATGATTGAGCATTTCAGTAAAGCAGAAATGAAGCTTAACAATATGGGCATATTGTCTAATAAATTTGGCAGCTATTCTTGATCTTCATAGCCAAAATTTGCATGTACGTTCAGAGAGCTCACAGCATTAATGAGCTTGGCTACAAGTTTCTGGCTAGTCATCTGCTACAATGAGTTTGTCAATTTTTGTTTGGTTTTTTGTTGTTGATTTGAGCAAAATAGATCAAGGATAAAAAGCTGAAACTCCAGGAAAGGATGAATTGGTGGCAACATATGAAAAATAATAAGTAGTATCTATATAGCACTGAAGGAATTCCCCATCTCTGATCTTCAACTTCCTCATCAAATGAAGAACCTGGATTTGTCGGTCTCTAGTGTTCTTTATTTTAAAATATTCTATAATTTTAGGTTGGAAAAGATTATTTTGGGTGATTTTCCTGACCCTAGAATGTTCATATATAGTTTGACCAAGTCAAGATGTTCAACTGGGGATTCAAGTATGTAGTGAGGATTTAGGCTTAAGTGACTTGTTAAAAGTCTCTTCTCTCATTTGAAAGGGGACAGAGAGCTGGAATAGTGGGGGGCGGGGGAAGCAAACAGTAACTACTTCACCATGCTATTTAGAGAAGCCCTTGGGGGTCTTAAAAGAACTCTCATCAGTTATTTATGGCTTCAGACTACATCAAAAGTATTAATTTGCTGATGCTATTATTCAGTTACTTAGTGTCCTAGAAATCAAGAGCTTCTGGATTAGAAGGAAGCCCTTTTTCATAAGTGTAGGCATGATCTTTTGAACATAAAGGAGACATCATCTACTTGAGATTAAATTCATAAGCCTAGGCCAAAAAGGCAAATTAAGTACAAAGAGCTGAGTAGATTTTCTAGAGTGAGACACTGTGGGGAAAAAAGGACCAAGCATATATCAAAGAAGTAAATGACTTTTAATGCACTATAGTTTAGGCATTATTTTTCTTTGTACATGGTGAAGAGGGAGATGTTGTTGGAAAAAATGTATTTCCATCCCTGTAACTGAATTTATTATCAGATTGAAAAGATGCATGTACCTTAACACTTAGCTTGGTCTTTTGGACCACCAAAAAAGCTGTCAAGAAACACCATCTGAGATAAGAATTCTTGTAAAAGGGAATTGTTGAGGGAGTGTTTACAGGAGAAGGGGAATAAGGGAAACGAGGAAGGGCAGGGGCAAAATGGTCTCAGCAAGAATGTGGCATCAGATGGAGACTAGCTTCCATTTGATCCCTTGGGGAAAGTCTGGAGCACAAATTGCACACCAGAGTATTTTCCATCTTGAGGCAAAGAGAATAGCCTTTTGCTAGTGCTCAGTGATTGGCCAACATCTGGAAGTATATGCAGAATATATCAAGAAGGCAGTTCACCTTTGGACAAAGGTAATTCTCCAGAGAAGAGGGAAGCTACAAATTGTCATCAGCCAGCACTTACAGCAGCCAGGACTTGGGTGTACCAGCTGGTAAAGGGGACTTTGGTGAAGTCTCAGTAGCATCCACTTCTTTGGCTAGTCTTTCCCAGTGATCATTCCCTGTTTTATGCTTTAGTTCTATATGGTTAGCCCTTATATATAATTTAGTTCTTGTCACAATATTTTGGATTTGTTTGATTATGCATCTGCCATCAACTGTGAGAGCCTTACGCAAAGAGATTTGCTCTTTCGGACTCATGCCCCAGAATTAAATACAAGTGGTATTTTAAAAAATTTTTTATTGTTATGTTAATCACCATACATTACATCATTAGTTTTTGATGTAGTGTTCCATGATTCATTGTGCATAACAGCCATGCTCCATGCATGCATGGCTTCTTTAATACCCATCACCAGGCTAACCCATCATCCCACCCCCCTCCCCTCTAGAACCCTCAGTTTGTTTTTCAGAGTCCATCATCTCTCATGGTTTGTCTCCCCATCCGATTTCCCCCCCTTCATCCTTCCCCTCCTACTATCTTCTTCTTTTTTTTTTTTTCTTAACATATATTGCATTATTTGTTTCAGAGGTACAGATCTGTGATTCAGCAGTCTTGCAAAATTCACAGCGCTCACCATAGCACATATCCTCCCCAATGTCTATCACCGTGCCACCCCATCCCTCCCACCCCACCCCCCACTCCAGCAACCCTCAGTTTGTTTCCTGAGATTAAGAATTCCTCATGTCAGTGAGGTCATATGATACATGACTTTCTCTGATTGACATATTTCGCTTAGCGTAACACCCTCCAGTTCCAAGCACGTCGTTGCAAATGGCAAGATCTCATTCCTTTTGATGGCTGCATAATATTCCATTGTGTGTGTGTGTGTGTGTGTGTGTGTGTGTGTGTGTGTGTGTGTGTATATATATATATATATATATATATATATATATACCAACTCTTCTTTATCCATTCATCTGTCGATGGACATCTTGGCTCTTTCCACAGTTTGGCTATTGTGGACATTGCTGCTATAAACATCGGGGTGCACGTACCCCTTCGGATCCCTACATTTGTATCTTTGGGATAAATACCCAGTCGTGCAATTGCTGGATCGTATCATAGCTCTATTTTCAACTTTTTGAGGAACCTCCATACTGTTTTCCAGAGTGGTTGCAGCAGCTTGCATTCCCACCAACAGTGTAGGAGGGTTCCCCTTTCTCCGCATCCCCGCCAACATCTGTCGATTCCTGACATGTTCATTTTTGCCATTCTGACTGGTGTGAGGTGGTATCTCATTGAGGTTTTGATTTGGATTTCCCTGATGCCGAGCCATGTTGAGCACTTTTTCATGTGTCTGTTGGCCATTTGGATGTCTTCTTTGGAAAAACGTCTGTTCATGTCTTCTGCCCATCTCTTGATTGGAGTATTTGTTCTTTGGGTGTTGAGTTTGATAAGTTCTTTATAGATTTTAGATACTAGCTCTTTATCTGATATGTCATTTGAGAGTATCTTCTCCCATTCTGTCAGTTGTCTTTTGGTTTTGTTGACTGTTTTCTTTTGCCGTGCAAAAGCTTTTGATCTTGATGAAGTCCCAATAGTTCATTTTTGCCTTTGCTTCCCTTGCCTTTGGCAATGTGTCTAGGAAGAAGTTGCTGCGGCTGAGGTCGAAGAGGTTGCTGCCTGTGTTCTCCTTTAGGATTTTGATGGACTCCTGTCTCACATTGAGGTCTTTCAACCATTTGTAGTCTATTTTTGTGTGTGGTGTAAGGAAATGGTCCAGTTTCATTCTTCTGCATGTGGCTGTCCAATTTTCCCAACACCATTTGTTGAAGAGACTGTCTTTTTTCCATTGGACATTCTTTCCTGCTTTGTCAAAGATTAGTTGACCATAGAGTTGAGGGTCCATTTCTGGGCTCTCTGTTCTGTTCCATTGATCTATGTGTCTGTTTTTGTGCCAGTACCATACTGTCTTGATGATGACAGCTTTGTAATAGAGCTGGAAGTCCGGAATTGTGATGCCGCCAGCTTTGCTTTTCTTTTTCAACATTCCTCTGGCTATTCGAGGTCTTTTCTGGTTCCATACAAATTTTAGGATTATTTGTTCCATTTCTTTGAAGAAAGTGGATGGTATTTTGATGGGGATTGCATTGAATGTGTAGATTGCTCTAGGTAGCATTGACATCTTCACAATATTTGTTCTTTTAATCCATGAGCATGGAATATTTTTCCATTTCTTTGTGTCTTCCTCCATTTCTTTTATGAGTATTTTATAGTTTTCTGAGTACAGATCCTTTGCCTCTTTGGTTAGATTTATTCCTAGGTATCTTATGGTTTTGGGTGCAATTGTAAATGGAACAAACTCATTAATTTCTCTTTGTTCTGTCTTGTTGTTGGTGTATAGGAATGCCACTGATTTCTGTGCATTGATTTTATATCCTGCCACTTGTCTGAATTCGTGTATGAGTTCTAGCAGTTTTGGGGTGGAGTCTTTTGGGTTTTCCACATAAAGTATCATATCGTCTGCAAAGAGTGAGAGTTTGACTTCTTCTTTGCTGATTTGGATGCCTTTGATGTCTTTTTGTTGTCTGATTGCTGTGGCTAGGACTTCTAATACTATGTTGAATAGCAGTGGTGATCGTGGACATCCCTGCCGCGTTCCTGACCTTAGGGGGAAAGCTCTCAGTTTTTCTCCATTGAGAATGATATCCGCTGTAGGTTTTTCATAGATGGCTTTTATGATATTGAGGTATGTACCCTCGATCCCTATACTCTGAAGAGTTTTGATCAAGAAAGGATGCTGTACTTTGTCAAATGCTTTTTCTGCATCTATTGAAAGGATCATATGGTTCTTGTTCTTTCTTTTATTAATGTATTGTATCACATTGATTGATTTGCAGATGTTGAACCAACCTTGCAGCCCAGGGATAAATCCCACTTGGTCGTGGTGAATAATCCTTTCAATGTACTGTTGGATCCTATTGGCTAGTATTTTGGTGAGAATTTTTGCATCCATGTTCATCAGGGATATTGGTCTGTAATTCTCCTTGTGGACGGGGTCTTTGTCTGGTTTGGGGATCAAGGTAATGATGGCCTCGAAAAACAAGTTTGGAAGTTTTCCTTCCATTTCTATTTTTTGGAACAGTTTCAGAAGACTAGGTATTAATTCTTCTTGAAATGTTTGGTAGAATTCCCCTGGGAAGCCATCTGGCCCTGGGCTTTTGTTTGTTGGGAGATTTTTGATGACTGCTTCAATTTCCTTAGTGGTTCTAGGTCTGTTCAGGTTTTCTATTTCTTCCTGGTTCCGTTTTGGTAGTTGATACATCTCTGGGAATGCATCGATTTCTCCCAGGTTATCTAATTTGCTGGCATAGAGTTGCTCATAATATGTTCTTATAATTGTTTGTATTTCTTTGGTGTGGGTTGTGATCTCTCCTCTTTCATTCATGATTTTGTTGATTTGGGTCCTTTCTCTTTTCTTTTTGATAAGTCTGGCCAGGGGTTTATCAATCTTGTTAATTCTTTCAAAGAACCAGCTCCTAGTTTCATTGTCCTGTTCTACTGTTCTTTTGGTTTCTATTGCATTGATTTCTGCTCTGATCTTTATGATTTCTCTTCTCCTGCTGGGTTTAGGCTTTATTTGCTGTTCTTTCTCCAGCTCCTTTAGGTGTAGGGTTAGGTTGTGTACTTGAGACCTTTCTTGTTTCTTGAGAAAGGCTTGTATTGCTATATACTTTCCTCTTAGGACTGCCTTTGCTGCATCCAAAAGATTTTGAACAGTTGTGTTTTCATTTTCATTGGTTTCCATGAATTTTTTTAATTCTTCTTTAATTTCCTGGTTGACCCATTCATTCTTTAGTAGGATGCTCTTTAGCCTCCATGTATTTGAGTTCTTTCCAACTTTCCTCTTGTGACTGAGTTCTCGTTTCAAAGCATTGTGGTCTGAAAATATGGAGGGAATGGTCTCAGTCTTTTGGTACCACTTGAGGCTTGATTTTTGACCTATGATGTGATCTATTCTGGAGAATGTTCCATGGGCACTGGAGAAGAATGTGTATTCTGTTGCTTTTGGATGGACTGTTCTGAATGTCTGTGAAGTCCATTCAGTCCAGTGTGTCATTTAAAGTCTTTATTTCCTTGTTGATCTTTTGCTTAGATGATCTGTCCATTTGAGTGAGGGGGGTGTTAAAGTCCCCCACTATTATTGTATTGTTGTCAATGTGTTTTTTTGCTTTTGTTATGAATTGCCTTATATAATTGGCTGCTCCCATGTTAGGGGCATAAATATTTACAATTGTTAGATCTTCTTGTTGGATAGACCCTTTAAGTAGGATATAGTGTCCTTCCTCATCTTGTATTACAGTCTTTGGTTTAAAATCTAATTTGTCAGATGTAAGGATTGCCACCCCAGCTTTCTTTTGATGTCCATTATCATGGTAAATGGTTTTCCACCCCATCACTTTCTTTTTTTTTCTTTTTTTTATTGTTATGTTAATCTCCATACATTACATCATTAGTTTTAGATATAGTGTTCCATGATTTATTGTTTGTGCATAACACTCAGTGCTCCATGCAGAACGTGCCCTCCTCAATACCCATCACCAGGCTAACCCATCCTCCCACCCCCCCTCCCCTCTAGAACCCTCAGTTTGTTTTTCAGAGTCCATCGTCTCTCATGGTTCTTCTCCCCCTCCGATTTCCCCCCCTTCATTCTTCCCCTCCTGCTACATTCTTCTTTTTTTTTTTTCTTTCTTAACATATATTGCATTATTTGTTTCAGAGGTACAGATCTGAGATTCAACAGTCTTGCACAATTCACAGCACTTACCAGAGCACATACCCTCCCCAGTGTCCATCACCCAGTCACCCCATCCCTCCCACTCCACCCCCCACTCCAGCAACCGTCAGTTTGTTTCCTGAGATTAAGAATTCCTCTTATCAGTGAGGTCATATGATACATGTCTTTCTCTGTTTGACTTATTTCGCTCAGCATAATACCCTCCAGTTCCATCCACGTCGTTGCAAATGGCAAGATCTCATTCCTTTTGATGGCTGCATAATATTCCATTGTATATATATACCACGTTTTCTTTATCCATTCATCTGGTGATGGATATCTTGGCTCTTTCCACAGTTTGGCTATTGTGGACATTGCTGCTATAAACATCGGGGTGCACGTACCCTTTCGGATCCCTACATTTGTATCTTTGGGATAAATACCCAGTAGTGCAATTGCTGGATCATATGGCAGCTCTATTTTCAACTTTTTGAGGAACCTCCATACTGTTTTCCAGAGTGGTTGCACCAGCTTGCATTCCCACCAACAGTGTAGGAGGGTTCCCCTTTCTCCACATCCCCGCCAACATCTGTCATTTCCTGACTTGTTAATTTTAGCCATTCTGACTGGTGTGAGGTGGTATCTCATTGAGGTTTTCATTTGGATTTCCCTGATGCCGAGCCATGTTGAGCACTTTTTCATGTGTCTGTTGCCCATTTGGATGTCTTCTTTGGAAAAATATCTGTTCATGTCTTCTGCCCATTTCTTGATTGGATTCTTTGTTCTTTTGGTTTTGAGTTTGATGAGTTCTTTATAGATTTTGGATACTAGCCCTTTATCTGATATGTCATTTGCAAATATCTTCTCGCATTCTGTCGGTTGTCTTTTGGTTTTGTTGACTGTTTCCTTTGCTTTGCAAAAGCTTTTTATCTTGATGAAGTCCCAGTAGTTCATTTTTGCCCTTGCTTCCCTTGCCTTTGGTGATGTTTCTAGGAAGAAGTTGCTGTGGCTGAGGTCGAAGAGGTTGCTGCCTGTGTTCTCCTTTAGGATTTTGATGGACTCCTGTCTCACATTGAGGTCTTTCAACCATTTGGAGTCTATTTTTGTGTGTGTCCACCCCCTCACTTTCAATCTGGGGGTGTCTTTGGGTCTAAAATGAGTCTCTTGCAGATAGCATATCGATGGGTCTTGTTTTTTAATCCAATCTGATAGCCTGTGTCTTTTGATTAAGGCATTTAGCCCATTTACATTCAGGGTAACTATTGAAAGATAAGAATTTAGTGCCATTGTAGTGCCTGTAAGGTGACTGTTATTGTATATTGTCTGTGTTCCTTCCTGGTCTGTGTTGTTTTTAGGCTCTCTCTTTGCTTAGAGGACCCCTTTCAATATTTCTTGTAGGGCTGGTTTGGTGTTTGCAAATTCCTTTAGTTTTTGTTTGTTCTGGAAGCTTTTTATCTCTTCTTCAATTTTCAATGACAGCCTAGCTGGATATAGTATTCTTGGCTGCATATTTTTCTCATTTAGTGCTCTGAATGTATCCTGCCAGTCCTTTCTGGCCTGCTAGGTCTCTGTGGATTGGTCTGTTGCCAATCTAATGTTTCTACCATTGTAGGTTACACATCTCTTGTCCCAAGCTGCTTTCAGGATTTTCTCTTTGTTTTTAAGACTCATAAGTTTTACTATTAGATGTTGGGTTCTTGACCTACTTTTACTGATTTTGAACGCGGTTCTCCATCCCTCCTGGATTTTGATGCCTGTTTCCTTCCCCAAATTCAGGAATTTGTCTGCTATAATTTGCTCCAGTATACCTTCCGTCCCTCTCTCTCTTCTTCTTGCATCCCAGTTATTCTAATGTTTTTTCGTCTTATGGTATCACTTATCTCTCGAATTCTGCCCTCGTGATCCAGTAGTTGTTTCTCTCTCTTTTTCTCAGCTTCCTTATTCTCCATCATTTGGTCTTCTATCTCACTGATTCCCTCTTCTGCCTCATTTATCCTAGCAGTTAGCACCCCCATTTTTGATTGCACCTCATTCATAACCTTTTTGATTTCGACTTGGTTAGATTTTAGTTCTTTTATTTCTCCAGAAAGGGTTTCTCTAATAACTTCCATGCTTTTTTCAAGCCCAGCTAGTATCTTTAATGTGATAATTCTGACATCTATATCCGACATCATAGTAATGTCTGTATTGAGTAGGTCCCTGGCAGTCGGTACTACCTCTTGTTCTTTTTGTTGAGGTGATTTTTTCCATCTTGTCATTTTGTCCAGAAGAGAATAGGTGAATGAGAGAACGAAATGCTAACTGGGTAACAATGTCCCCAGAAAATATACTCTAAACAAATCAGAAAAGACCTGAAACCGGGGGAAATGAAAGGGAAAGAAAGAAAAAAGAAAAATAAAAGAAAAAGATAAGAACAAACAAAAACAGAAGAAAACAAAACAAAAAACAGAATATGGCCAAATATGATCAGGCTGGTGCATAGATCAGTGCCACACACTAGATTTTGGGTGTATTTTGGTCTGTTAGAAGAAAGTGCCTCCCAAAATTTTAAAGAAAGAAAAACTTATATATGTACCATAATAAGGGTTGATATGATGAAGGGATGGAATATGACTGTAAAGATGAAAATTTTAAAAAATTTTATAAAAGGAATTGATAAGAAGTTGTTTGAAAACAGAAAGAAGAGGATTTAAAGAAAAAAAAAAAGGGAGAGATTGTGATCAGGCAGGAGAGCAGAACAAAACCATAAACTAGAGATTTAGAGTATATTTTGATCTGTTAGAAGAAACTGTATTTCAAAATTTTCGAGAACAACATACATATATGCCAAAAATAAGGGTAACTACCATGAAGGGATAGAATATGACTCTGAAAATGAAAAATAAAAATGTTTTTTAAAAAAGGGATTGATAAGATGTTGGTTGAAAAAGGGAGAAAGAAAAATTCAAAAAAATAAAGTAAAAAAAAATTAACTTTGAAAGACTACAGAATTATGGTAAAAAAGCCATGGATTCTATGTGCATTATTCCCCTAGCGCTGGAGTTCTGCCGTTCTCATTGATCGGTAAACTTGGTCTTGGCTGGCTGTTTTTGCTGATCTTCTGGGGGAGGGGCCTGTTGCCATGGTTCCAAAATGTCTTTGCCAGAGGCGGAATTGCCCTGCCCTTGCCAAGTCCGGGCTAAGTAATCTGCTCGGGTTTGCCCTCAGGAGCTTTTGTTCCCTGCAAGCTTTCGGTACAGCTTTGGAGGAGGTAAGTGAAAATGGCAGCCTCCCAGTCTCCGCCCCAGAGGAGCCAAGAACTCGGGGGCCCCTGCTCCTCAGTGTGCCCCCAGAGAAAAGCAGTCAGTCACTCCCGTCTCCCCGGTCTCTGGCTGCACTCCGTGCTCACCCGGCCTGTGACCGACCATTTCTATCTCTGACACCCGACCCCGTGTGGAGGCTCCAAACCCTGCAGATCCCTGCTGTGCGCTCCCACACCGCTCCTCCTGGGGAAGGAACGTGAATCTCCCCGGATCTGCTGCTTGTTGGGTCCCTGCTGGAGGAGCAGTGGCCCGACTGTGCCGCGGATCACGGTTTATGGCAACCCCGAGCTGGGAGCCCATGCCTCGGCTCTGGCTCTGCAGCCGGCTTCCCCGCTCCGATTCCTGGGAGCTCTCCTGCACTCAGGCACCCCCAGACTTTCTGTGACCCCGAGGGTCCCGAGACCACACTGTCCCACGAGGGTTCCACCCCCCTCAGCCACTGGAGCAACATCCCTCAGCGGAGCAGACTTCTAAAAGTTCCGATTTTGTGCTCCGCTCCTCCATTACTTGCCAGAAGTGGCCGACGGAGGCCCCCTGCCCCGCCATCTATCCTCCTGAATACTGCCTTGGACTCACTTCTCCGCACGTCGTACCTTCCAGAAAGTGGTCGCTTTTGTGTTCAGAGAGTTGTTGCTATTCTTTTCTTCGATCTCCTGTTGAGTTTGTCAGTGTTCAGAATGGTTTGATCCCCATCCAGCTGAATTCCTGAGACCAGACGAAATCCAGGTCTCCTACTCCTCCGCCATCTTGCTCTGCCCCCGGGGGAAAAACATTTTCTAATTTACTCTCTCAGGAATTCCAAATATGTTAATTTCCACTTTAGATTTTAAGTCACTTAAAATGTATGTCCTGTAAACTGCCTGAAGTTAAGTAGATACTTTCACTTAGGGTGTTTCACATTTTTTTTTTAATTCTTGGCTCTAGTTCATTTTATTAAAATATATTGTGACTATATCCCATGGCAACCATTAAGAAAAATAAACGTGATATTTAATTTTTTTTCCCATCCTATCTCTTATTGAGCTCTTGGTAAAGTACCAAGATTCTTGTAGGTTTCAATATGCTCTGATGTCACCCAAAACTCTTTGGCCTATTTGTTCACCATATGGCAGTTGTGCCACATTCTTCTGATATTACTAGAATGTGTAATTGAGATGTATTTGCCCTATTGCCAACATTTTAATGTGAACTCATTCTAAAGTCAGGCAGGAGCTGGTCTTTTCCGTCTGGTGCCTCATAAACCACCATATCAAAACTGAATCAACTAATTAGGGCCATAATTTATGTATGGCCAACTAAAGAGTTTTTAATGGCTCGTAACATATTTGTCAGCTCTAAGAACAATTCAGTGAAAACCAGATGGCCCACAGTATTCCCCTTTTGTTGGCTCAACCTACCTCATTTCTGCAGCTCACAGTCAAAATTAGCTCCTTTTAGTCCTATAAAATCTTTTTTTAATTCTAATTTTATTTCATTTTCATATCATTTTTCAACATGATGAGATGGACTGTAAACTAGGAGCCAAATAGTGAGATAATGTGGTTCTCCTCCTTGTCAGTATGTCAGTGACCTTTTTAAAAGAAAGGTGATCAGGGGCTCCTGACTGGCTCAGTTGGTAGAGGAAGCAACCGTTGATCTCAGGGTTGTAAATTCAAGCCCCATGTTGGGTGTAGAGGTTACTTAAAAATAAAATCTTTTTTAAAAAGTGATCAGTTATTTATTTTGGACTTGGTAATGTACAAAAAAAGTTTCAGCAGTCTAATAAAAATGGCCAAAGAACATGAATATTCAACATACAGAAGGAGAGATATAAATCACTGATAGGTATATAAAAATAGTCAACTTTGCCAATATCCCGAGATATTTTATTCATGAAAATTGGGAGCATGCACTAAATGCTATGTTACAATATTTTTTCTAGGTCACTAGTCTATCACAAAAAATGGTAAACTTGTTATTTACCAGTTAACAACATCATATTTGTTGTTGCTTTATCATTCATGTTCATTAAAATATTTGATGCAAGAATTGCCCATCATTATTTGGTGTTAATAGTAGCCATCATTTATTGAACCCTTCCTCTGTAATATACTTTGTGTATACAAACAGTATTTTACCTAATCCTTGTAACAATTTCATTGGTTTACCTATAAGAAAAATAAGGCTTATGTAAGAAAAACAAAGGTATTCTAAGGTTTTTTAGAAATGACATAGTTAATAATGATGGAGCTTGGATTTTAAACTCTGACCTGTCTGCTTTCAAACCTCCTACTGTTTGTAAGACACTAAGTGCTCTCCCTAATTTAAGGAGGGGTTGCTTTTTGTTGAATTCCTGTGAAGAGCTTATGGTGAGATGCTGAGAGAGAAAAAAATCAGTTCTTTGATTACTTTACCTGAGCTGGGCCATTGTGTTCTGTTGAACATAAATAATTTCACAGAACCCAGTATCAGACAAGGACAGTCTGTGACCATGATGGAACAAATCAAAACAATACCACTGTGTCATCTGTGGCAGACGAAAACAAGAACACTGTTCAAACCACAACAATGATCAAACATCTCCATCCCCCAGCTAATAGGAGTGACTGCTGCTTCTGTGTGGGTTAGTCCTCTCCATTCTTCCTCCCCTTTAGATTAAAAAAATGTTAAAATACTGTGATAGTTAATTTTATGTGTCAGCTTGACTGGCCACAGGTGCCCAGATTAAACATATTTCTGGGTGTGTCTGCAGGGATGTTTATAGGTGAGATTAGCATCCGAATTGGTAAACAGTATAAAGCAGAATGACCTCCCCAGTATGGACACCACCCATCTGTTGAGGGCATGACTACAACAAAAGTCAGAGAAGGGAGAAATTTGCCTTTTTTGTACCAGCTTGCATTTCCACCAACAGTGTAAGACGGTTTCCCTTTCTCCACATCCTTGCCAACATTTGTTCCCTGTCTTACTAATTTTAGCCATTCTAACTGTTATAAGGTGGTATCTCATTGTGGTTTTGATTTGTATTTCCCTGATGGTAAGTGATGTGGAGCATTTTTTCATGTGTCTGTTAGCCATTTGGATGTCTTCTTTGGAGAAGTGTCTGTTCATGTCTTCTGCCCATTTCTTGACTGGATTCTTTGTTTTTTCGGTGTTGAGTTTGATAAGTTCTTTATCGATCTTGGATGCCAGCCCTTTATCTGTTATATCATTTGCAAATATCTTCTCCCATTCCATAGGTTGCCTTTTAGTTTTGTCGACTGTTTCCTTTGCCGTGCAGAAGCTTTTTATCTTGATGAAGTCCCAATAGTTCATTTTTTTTTTAAAGGTTTTATTTATTTATTTAACAGAGAGATACACAACAAAAGAGGGAACACAAGCAGGGGAAGTGGGAGAGGGAGAAGCAGGCTTCCCATGGAGCAGGGAGCCCAGTGCGGGGCTCGATCCCAGGACCCTGGGATCATGACCTGAACCGAAGGCAGACGCTTAACGACTGAGCCACCCAGGCGCCCCATCCAGTAGTTCATTTTTGACTTTGTTTCCCTTGCCGTTGGAAACGTGTCTAGAAAGAAGTTTTTGCGGCCATGGTTGAAGAGGTTACTACCTGTGTTCTCCTCTGGGATTTTTATGGAATCCTGTCTCACATTTAGGTCTTTCATCCATTTTGAGTTTATCTTTGTGTATGGTGTAAGAGAATGGTCCAGTTTCATTGTTCTGCATGTGTCTGTCAAATTTTCCCAGCAGCATTTATTGAAGAGACTTTCTTTTTTCCATTGGATAGTCTATTCTGCTTTGTCAAAGATCAGTTGACCATAGAGTTGAGGGTCCATTTCAGGCTCTCTATTCTGTTTCATTGATCTTTGTGTCTGTTTTTGTGCCAGTACCATGCTGTCTTAATGATCACAGCTTTGTAATATAGCTTGAAGTCAGGCATTATGATACCCCCAGCTTTGGTTTTCTTTTTCAACATTCCCCTGGATATTCAGGGTCTTTTCTGGTTCCATACAAATTTTAGGATTGTTTTGGGGCACCTGGGTAGCTCAGTCGTTAAGCGTCTTCCTTCGGCTCAGGTCATAATCCCAGGGTCCTGGGATTGAGCTCTGCATCGGGCTCCCTGCTCCGTGGGAAGCCTGCTTCTCCCTCTCCCACTCCCCTTGTTTGTGTTCCTACTTTTGCTGTCTCTCTGTCAAATAAATAAAATCTTTAAAAACAAACAAACAAACAAAAAACAAATTTTAGGATTGTTTGTTCCAGCTCTGTGAAAAATGTTAATGGTATTTTGATAGGAATTGCATTGAATGTGTAGATTGCTCTGGGCATCATAGACATTTTAACAATGTTTATTCTTCCAATCCATGAGCATGGAATGTTTTTCCATTTCTTCATGTCTTCCTCAGTGTCTTTCATAAGTGTTCTGTAGTTTCTAGAGTACAGATCCTTTACCTCTTTGGTTAGGTTTATTATGGTGGGAATGCAAGCTGTTATAGCCACTCTGGAAAACAGTATGGAGGTTTCTCAAGACATTAAAAATAAAGCTACCTGTGACCCAGCAATTGCACTACTGGGTATTTATCCCAAAGACACAGATGTAGTGAAAAGAAGGGGCACATGCACCCCAATGTTCATAGCAGCAGTGTCCACGATAGCCAATCTGTGGAAGGAGCTGAGATGGCCTTCAGCAGATGAATGGATAAAGAAGATGTGGTTCATATATACAATGGAGTATTACTCAGCCATCAGAAAGGATGAATACCTACCATTTGCATCAACATGGATGGAACTGGAGGGTATTATGCTAAGTGAAATAAGTCAGTCAGAGAAAGACAATTATCATATGGTTTCACTCTTATGTGGAATATAAGGAATAGCACAGAGGACCATAGGGGAAGGGAGGGAAAACTGAATCGGAAGAAATCAGAGAGGGAGACAAACCATGAGAGACTCTTGACTCCGGGAAACAAACTGAGGGTTTTAGAGGGGAAGTGGGTGGAGGGATGGGGTAACAGTGTGATGGGTATTAAGGAGGTCACGTGATGTGATGAGCCCTGGGTGTTATACACAGCTAATGAATCATTGAACACTACTTCAAAAACTAATGATGTATTATATGTTCGGTAGTTGAATTTAAATTAAAAAAAAAAAATCTCTTTTTTCCCTGCCTCACTGGTTGAGCTGGGTCATGTCATGTCATCTCATCTCATCTTACCCTTTCCTACCCTTGGATTGCAATTTATGCCATTGGTTCTCTGGTTCCCTGGATTTGGGGCTGGTGCATAATTATTATACCACCAGCTTTCCTGGGTCTCCAGATTGCAGGCAGTAGATCGTGGGACTTCTTGATCCCCATAACATTGTTAGCTAATTCCACATAATAAATCTCCTTATATCTATTTCTACCTGTCATCTATAGATATACTTTATGTATGCATGCATAATGTATATTATATATACATATTTCCTACTGGTCTTGTTTCTTAGGAGAACCCTGTGTAATGCAGATACCTGATCAAAATTTTTCCCCACTTTCTGGCAGCACCCACTACACTGTCTTTAACCCTCCCCCAAATCACCTAACACATACACAATGCTACAACACCCCCCTCCTCCAATCCTGTTTCAGAGACACCTTACAGTTCCCTGTTGGGTGCTCTCTCTTGTTGCAGTGAGCCAATAAAACCAGCTTTCTTTAACTATAGGTGTATTGTTTGTCCTTGGTGGGAGAGCACTGAAAATTTCTTTCCCTAATGAAACCCTTGTATTAAAGTATTGCTTCGATACGGTTTGGTTAGCTCTCAAGCAAAGAGTTCTGGTTTGACCAAGGGCTCCCAAAGTTTTTCTGGAAGGGCCAGATAGTTGTCATTTCCATCTTTGCAAGATCTCTGTTGCACATACTCATCTCTGCCATTGTAGCACAAAAGCAGTATAGTCCATATTTAAACAAACAAGTGAGGCTGGATTTGGTTTGCTGGATGCTTGTTTTTGGATCGCTGGGTTTGACTGGCTTGATTGGGTCAACTTTAGAATCACATTGACTTGTTTTTCCTAATTAGCTTTTCTTTCAGTTACCTTTATTTCTTTAACTAGAACATGAGTACTCTGTAAAAACTTCTTCCCTTATGGTTATTGTATAAAAATGTCCTTTTGTACAGCTAGAACTCTAAATTACATAACGTCTATAGGATAAACTTTACACCTTTGAGTGGTTCCATAGTATTCCCTGGAAAATGGATCAGTGTAGTCATTCAATTAAAAAGACATTTTCTAAGCCACAGCTCTGTACTGTAGAGTCTTTTAGGCAAAGAAAGTAGATAATCCTCTCCCTTTAGGAACTCAGAATATAGCTGGAAAGTCAACCATATAGACATTCACAAAGAATGAATTATAGAAGTTTACAGATTTGAACCAAGTGCTTAGAAAGACCCATGAAAGGTATGAATGATTCTGTTAGACTAAGTGTGAGGAAAAAAATTTAGGAATTTGCAGGTTTTGAAACCAGAGAGATTTGGGTTTTGGCTAAACCTTGACTCAGCTACTGATACGCTGTGAATTTTTAATCTCTCTTTTATTCCTCTGTTTAATCATGTTAGTACACATTTCAGAAGATTGTTAAGAATTAGAAATATTTAACACAAGGCCACCTACTGCCACACTCAACAAGCAGTTATGGAAGACATTACTACTGTTCACTAATATTCAGTTATCTTCACTTTAAATACGTAGAATTCTTTTTCCCCATTCCTTTGAAGTTAAGCCTAGCCACAAGGCTGGCTGGCTGGCTGGCTTGCTTGCTTGCTTGCTTGCTTGCTTTTTAAGATTTTATTTATTTATTTGAGGAAAAGAGCATGAGCAGAGGGAGGGGCAGAGGGAAAGAAAGAGGGAGAAGCAGATTCCCTGCTGAGCATGGAGCCCTATGTGGGGCTCGGTCCCAGGACCCTGAGATCATGACCTGAGCCAAAGTCAGATGCTTAAGCGACTGAGCCACCCAGGCACCCCACCACGAGGCTTTCTATGCCAGTGAAAAGTTGTGGGAGTAAAACATATCACTTCTAAGTGGAAGTACTGACTTTAAGTGCCCTTAGCATGATAACGAAAGCTGTGCTTATATTGAGGTACCATAAAATCAAAGTGACCTGGAGTATGAGCTAATACTTAAGGAGAAACACATACCTACGATTTTATGCCAGTGAAAAAGTGAACTTTTGTTGTTAAGTTTTTAGGATCATTGATTGTTGGAACATATTCTAGCCTATACTAATACAATAGTACATACTTTTAAAATGGTACTTACTATTAGGCAGAGATTCAAGAGAGTTGAGAGGAAAAGAATGAGAACTTGAATTCACACCAAAATTGAATCAAAGGGAGCAGATTAAAGCAATAGTTTTGTTCCTTGACTCTCTCCACCAAAGAGTTAGGAACAAATTTAAGCAAGTACTACATTTCATGGCATATATTTATTTCAAGTGACTTATAAATTTAAAGAAGGGCTATTTAAATATTAGAGAAGGTAAGACTTGAAAGGTCATATGGAATATTTAGACCAGCACTGTCTTATAGAAATACAACACAAGCCACAAAAATGAGCCACTTAGATAATTTTAAGTTTCTAGTAGCCACAAGCAAAAAATAAAAGAGACAAAAGAAATTAATTTTTTGATATATTTAACTTAATCTATCCAATATGTAATCTGTCACATCTATAACATGTGATCAACATGAAATATTATATTTTGCATTCATTCTTTTCATATTAAATCTTTGAAATCTGGTGCATTTTGTACACTTATTAGCAAATCTCAGTTTGGACTAGTCACATTTCAAGTGCTCGATAGCCCCATGTCACTCGTGATTCTTGTATTGGATAGTGCAGATTGGGTAAGGAGAAATGTGGGGAGAAGAAGAGAGACATGGGAATAAGCATAGTATGCAGATTCACTTACACATTCAAGTCGAGTGACCTGGGAAAAGTAACTTTTCTGGGCCTTAGCTTTCTCACCTATAAAATAGGAATGACACTTTAGCAAGGTATTTTAAGGACCAGACAAAATTGGTCCTTACAACATCAAGTAAGGCACTTGAAATGTCTTCTCAGTAAATGATGTATGCATTCATTCATCAGACAAATATTTATTTAATGTCTAACACTTGAGTTGGCTGCTGTTGAGGGAATAGTGAAGTCAGTGCCCTGACTTAAGTTTGGTCTTTGTGTCAGACTACTAGAAAACAGGTCAAATAGATAGGAAGGATATTGGACAATTCAGGGGAAAATACAGTATGGGGAAAGGGAACCATGACACTTTGTTTCAAGATCTAACTTTGACATTGCCTAGCTATAAGACATTCAGCAGGTCCCTTACACTTAATGTGTTTGCTTTCCTATTTATGAAATTGGAGATAGCAAATAGCAATTTTACAGGATCGTTCCAAGGTCTAAATGAGATCTTATGAGGAAAAGTGCTCTATAAGCTGTGAATAGTTATAGAAATTTTAGAAATTATTCATAGCATTATTGTAAGGATATAAACTTTGTTGGTATTTTGACTTCTCCATACTCCAAGCAAAGAGGAAGACTATCAGAGTTCCTGAGTTATGGGGTTTTCTTCTATCTTATGTATCAGCACGTGTTTTTTTTGAGGCCTGTTTTCTCTGGGCAAGTATAAAGTTGTTTGAACAAAAAAAATTAAAATAACAACATTGGGATTCATCTTAGATTTTTTTTTTTTTTTGAGCTTTGGGGAGAGAATTGATTACATAAAAGCAATGTTGGACTCTCTCTTTGCAAGGCTGGTTAAATATATTTTGTCCCCTCTAAGACAAGTGAACTACATGCTTCTCATTTGAAGACTCATATCCATAACCAAAATAAAGTTCACCCAGGCTCGCTTTCCTTCCTTTGTCTGCAGTGCACCTGTAGTTGCTCCTAGCCCAAGTCAGAACCAGCACCTTGCCAAAACTCCTTCAGAGAAATTTTGCTGATAAATTGTCCTTAATCCTCAGCTCTCAACTTCCCTTTTATCAAAATGTAGGAAGCAAGGTTGGTGATTGTGTTGACAAGCCAAAAGCTCTAGTGAGGGGTGGGGGACATATTTTTCAGACGAGGTAACTTTTCTTCATCCTTCATCCTGAAAGTGAGCCTTTCCCTTTCTTGTCTAATTAAACAGTTAGGACAGTGGTGATCATTCAACCAAAAGAAATGCAGATGTGTCAAACTCTCCCTTCCTCCCTTTCCTTCAACAGGGATTGTTGTGATTTCTGAGGAGGTGTCAGAAGCAGATGTTTGCTGGGCTTGGGGGTGGAGTTAGTTCTTCCAAAGTCTCCTTAGGGAGCTCTTCCCTGTCTGCAGCAGCCCCCATTTGTTCAGCATCTCTGTTGGGTCAAGATTTGAGCTGAGCTGTTGCTGAAGCAGAAGGAGAGTTGTATTATTAAACCTGCCAACAAGGAGGGTAGCACTAGCTCTTCTATATTATTAATTCAGATTAATGGAAGTAATTTTGAGTGGAATTTACCTCTTCCTTCTGGATGCTAATGGGGGTCCAAAACTTGGGTGAAGATGACTAAATACTCAAAATCCAAAGGGGAACATGAGAAGGAGCCACAAGAGCTGGGGCCATACATGCCCGTCAGGCTTTGTTAAGAACCCACAGTCTACTCCTTTGCTGCTCTAAGGTTGAATAAGACAGAGGAGAAGAGCAGGAATGAGAAGTGTGAGTAGGAATCCTATGGGAATGCATAGGTCCTTCTTACATTAAGGACAAATGATGGGAGAAAGAGTTCTTCAGAGAGGTTGTGGGTGGGGGGGCACCTGTAAGAAGGGAAAACTGGCATCACATTACCTGGATGAACACAGTGTTGATGTAGGACTTGCACCTGTGCTCTCTGTGCATTTGTAGAAGGGAAGATGAAATTTGAGTGATGTAAGAGGGAAAAGAGGACAGTGGAGAAGCAGCAACCTGTGTGCCTCCTGTTTCAATGGTGAGGAGGCATGAGCTTCCTGCAGGCTGCTACCTACCTGGAGAATTGGACTAGATGGTCTGTAATTCTTTGTGTTGAATTTTCTTTGTCCTTAATTGTGCATCTCCTAATTCCATTAAAACAAAACAGTGTAACCATATTGTCCAACTCCACTCCTCAGGAAAAAAAGAGAAATAGTGAAGAGGAAAAAAAAAAATCACCCCACACCATGAAGACTCTTAAAGCAAAGCCTGCTAAATTTAAGAAGGGCTCGCTAATCACCATACTTGGCACTTTCTAATCAACAGCATGTTCTTGACCTTGCCCTTCTTAGAGTGAAGAAAAATCCCTGAAGTAACACAGAGCTATGTCACTTCAGGCTTGTCATAGAACTAATTCTGATTCTGGGATCAGAATTTTCAAGTGCTCAACACCATTGGCATTAGAAGCTTTGAGACTTCGAACTCTGGGACCCTCTTGTCCTTCCCAGTCCTGGGCATGCAGTTGCTCTAATCATTCAGCTGGCTAATGATCCCCTTCCAGCAGGTGTAAATGAGTTTTCACACTCCAGCCTGGCTTTTGTCAAGGCTTTAATGTAAGTAGCTAATGAGTGCTATTGCTCTGAGTTTTCTCCTGCAAAAGAAGGGTATGTCTAACTAGTGATATAATGACAAGAGCACGCTAATGTTATTCTGTTCGGTGGTGCTGAAGAGCACTGAGAATTTAAGAAAGATGAATCCCTCAAACAAAAGCAGACTAAAAACATATTAAGCAGGCTGTGCTGACAGCCTAATTCCATTACTTCTACACGATCTTGAATCCACTCAAGCATAGTGAAGATATCTCAGAGGCAAGGGGGAGGGAGGCAAAATCCTCATTAAAAATGCTAGCAGAGCCTGGAGGCAGGTCCAGTATGGTAAATTGGCCTAACTGGTGAAGAGAGGCCAAGTAGGTGAAAATTGGTCAGACCAAGCATTGTGACTTCAGCATTTCAGGGCACAGCAAAGCTCACAGATTTGACATCCTGCCAAATAGGACTGCAAATGAATAATCTTCCCTAGGATTCTTGATGTTCTTGCTATTCACCTCTCCCTGAACAATAGGTTTTTATTCTGATGATAAACTCCCAGAGCTTTGGAAAATGCTAAGCCCAACAAAACAGTTTTATTCTCTTTGCAGTTAACATGTGATAGCTGTTTTCAAATGTGATGGTGTGCATTTTAAACAACACAGGTAATAGTTTTGGAAAGAAACATTAAAAAAAGCTCTGTTACAGTTTCCTCTGTGATTGTTATAAATCACTTGCAGCACAAATTGTTAACATCATTCAGTAATGGGTGGCAGGGATGGGATGCTATAGTATTTCTTTTTTCTTGGTAGAAGTTAAGCTCCTCATCTGACTTAGATTTTCCCGGTATTTTTAAAACATCTCTAGCATTGGTTGTTCTAAAGCAGACAAGATTATGCTATATTCATCTTTGTGGACCTGGCACTCTGCACTGGCTGGCACAGAGTAGTTACTCACTGGTGTTTGTTAAGTAAGTAGATGAAGATGAATGAATGAACACAAGAAGGAATGAAATGATTGGTTAATCCAAAAGTTAAAGTAGAGAATCATATAAAGTACACATAGAGATGTTGTTTTATTTAAATCAAAAGGATATGTTTTATTTTCCTGTCCTTTGATATACTGAGTATGGTTACACTCTGTGGAATGCCTTGTTTTCCTTCTTGCATAAAGCACACTAGTAATGCATCTTTTGCAGTTTCCACTGTTACTGTCTTCAAAGGGGAACAAGACAGATGCAAAGTAATTTGAGTGCGGAATTTCATGACTTGTTCCCCAGATGTTTTAGTTTCTTCCCTATATCTAATTCAGGAACAATTTTTAAGCTATTGTGTTAGTTTTCTGTTACTACTTCAACAAATGACTACAGACTTAGTGGCTTAACACACACATTTGTATCTTACAGTTCTGGAAGTCAGAAGTGTGAAATGGGTCTCACTGGACTAAAATCAAGGTGTCAGCAGGGCTGTGTTCCTTTCTCGAGGTTATAGGAAAGAGTTCCTTTGTCTTGGCTTTTCCAGCTGCTAGAGGCTGTCTGCATTCTTTGGCTCGTGGTCCCTTTCCATCATCAAAGCCAGCAATGGCCAATGGACTTCTTTCTCACATCCTGCCACTCTGCCTAAGGTCTCTGCTTTCACTTTAAAGGACTCTTGTTATTACACTGGGCCCATCCAGATAATCCAGAATAATCTCCCTAACTCAAGGTCAGCTGAATAGGGACTTTAATATCACTTGCAACCTTATGTTACATATTTATCATGTAATATAACAATGCAGGTCATGGGAATTAGGGCATGGGCATTTTCGGGGGTCCAGTATTTTGCTACTACAGCCATTTTAAGTTTTTTTTTTTTTTAATTTTTTTATTGTTATGTTAATCCCCATACATTACATCATTAGTTTTAGATATAGTGTTCCATGATTCATTGTTTGTGCATAACACCCAGTGCTCCATGCAGAACGTGCCCTCCTCAATACCCATCACCAGGCTAAACCATCCTCCCAACCCCCTCCCCTCT
>NW_022589743.1:8012011-8046156 GCF_004348235.1 Phoca vitulina | reverse complement strand
CAGTTCCATCCATGTCGTTGCAAATGGCAAGATCTCATTCCTTTTGAGGGCTGCATAATATTCCATTGTCTATATATACCACCTCTTCTTTATCCATTCATCTGTTGATGGACATCTTGGCTCTTTCCACAGTTTGGCTATTGTGGACATTGCTACAGCCATTTTAAGTTATTCCCAAATGTACAATTTATTTTTAATAGTTAAAACAACTTTTTTTTTTTAGAGAGATTTTATTTATTTGAGAGAGAGAGAGAGAGCGCGCATGAACAGGGGGGAGGGTTAGAGGGAGAAGAAGACTCCCTGCTGAGCAGGGAGCCTGATACAGGACTCAGTCCCAGAACCTTAGGATCATGACCTGAGCTGAAGGCAGATGCTTAACTAAATGAGCCACCCAGGTGCCCAAAACAACTTTATTTTCATGATCATATTTCATTTGTTTATATCAATACAATTAATATAATAACTAGAACCACAAATACAACCATCATACATAGATTTAAAAACTTAAATAAAATTGGTTTAGGAAATCAAAATCTTATCTGGTGGGTGGGGCATTCATAATTGGTTGCTTTATCCAGTATCCTTCCTTACTAACTGACTTGCAGATTTATTTGGGGTACAATGTGTCCACCTCTAGGCAACAAATTATTTATGTCCATTTACAATCCTGTTCCGAGTTCCATAGCTTTCTTTGAGGCTAACACTGGCCATGTGAAGACACAATTTTGGCCAGTGAAACCTAAGGGGAACTCTCTTTCAGACACTTTTAGAAAATTTTTTGCTTTCTGATATAAAAAGAAACAAACCCCCAATGTAATTGGTAAGACTCTTACCCCATTTTTCCCTCCTGCTTTTTTGCCTTTACGATAAGGACATGAACATGATAGCTGGAGCTTTGGCCGCCATTTTGGACACAAAGAGGGCGGGGGCAATACAATGTCATGTCTTTGACTCCAGCATATTGAGTTACTGAACTGTAAGTGTCTACCTTTGACTTTTATAAAGTGAGAAAAATAATTCCCTGGGGTTTTCTGATCTTTGCAGATATATTCTTAGTTGATTTAATGGATGCAGAAGTACATGGGCACACTAGAAAACTGTCTACTAGCTGTGAGTATTCAATGTATCATGAGCCTCAGTCAGTAGGTCTTACAGAGGGAATGGAATGCAGAAGTTTATCAGGCAAGTTGGTTAGGTGGAGGTCACTTGAGGGTGACTGAACGTATGTTTACAAAATGTATAGCACAGTTGCCTTTCTTGGCAAGACTTTATGTGTATGGCTGGAAAAATGTCATTCAATCTAGTTAAGCCCCAGTATTCAAAACAGAGCAGGAGGTGTGTTTTGGTTAAATGGAGACTTTGATGAGATTTCTAAGTGTTCTAAATAGTAGAGAGGTCACACCTCTCTGATCTCTTGTCACTTCCCCAGCTCTGCATTCAGTGTCCTGGCAGTGCTTGAAACTGTATTATCTGCAGAATATCCCATGCTGGTTCACACTTCTCTTTGAATATATTGTCCTTCTGCCCAGAATGCCCCTTCTTCCCTTGATCTTTTAAACATTTTTCATGTACACCTTCTCTGTGAAGCCCTTCCTCATTTTGAGATCCAGATATCCTCAGCTCTCCACAGGGTGAGCCAGTAAATCACTGCTGAGCTACCTCCAGTCTGGTTCATACTTTTACCATTACCCTTGCACAAACCTCCTTACATGTGTGTCTCTACTTCCAAAGGGTTGGAATCATGTCTAATTCATTCATATTTGTAACTCTAGCATCTAACACAGTTCCTGATACATAGTGGCCCCTCAGTACATTTTTTTAACTAAATTAACCCTAATCAAAGCAAACATATTATTTGAAAATTAGATTTGCAAATAGAATAATTACTAGTTATTAAAAATACTTCCTGTTTTATAAAAAGATTTCCTTCCTCCCTCCCTCACTTTTTTAATAGCAAGGAAGAACACCAGGGCTTGCTGTGAACTCAGTCCGCTGGGTTTGAACCCTAGTTGGGCTATTCACAAGTTTAGTGTGCTTGAGGAGGTTACTTTTAGCTTTCTAACCTTAGTTTCCTCACCTCATAATGTGTTAGAATGATCTGTTCCACAGGGCTACTAAAGGGTATTAAGGTAAGCCACATATGTAGGGGTATATGTGGCACAGTGACAGCCCCACCATGTGTTAATGATTATTCATGTGTTGTCTTCCTATAAGATACTGAGTTTCACTTACCTTCCTGTCCTAGGAACTGTCCCACGTTTTCTCGTGGTCCCTACGGGAGCTTTAAGGAAACCTACACTCTGTGTGAGTCTCAGGATTTGTTCAAGATCACATAGCAAGTGACTGAAAATAGTAGTGATGAAAGATAATTGGAAAGCAGGCAGGCAGGCAGACCCTCCCCCCAAACCCCCACCCTGGGAGGAAACCACCCTTAAAAGGATCTTACACCACCCTGGAAGGAGCCCTGCACCCTTTCCCATGTGATAGATGACAAAAAACTGATGGGATCACAGGTGCAGGGAGGGTTGGTCAGATTAAGACAGCCAGCCAACAAGCCCATAAAAACCCCTAGGCTTAGAAACTCCAGTGGCAACCCTCTCTGGTCCCCTCCCTCCTTGGGAGCTTTGTATTGTCACTTTGCTATTTCTCGGTAAACCTTGCTTTGCTGCCCACCACTCTGTCTGGTCTACCTCTTCATTCTTTGAAGCGGAGTGACCAAGAACCACAGGCACCTGCGGAGAAAAAATCCTGTTAACAGTAGCAATTAGCGAACATTTTCTATCAGTCAGGGACCTAGCTAAAAGGATTATGTGGATTATGTCACTTACTCTCATTTAAATATGTAGGAAATGGGCTCAGAGCAATTTCATTTGCCTAGTGTTAGTTACAGGGCACTGGGGGATGCGGTTGGGATGAGAACCCAGGACTCCGGGCTCAGGTGGGGATTCTTTCTTAGGACCACAGCCCTGCCCCTCGTTCCTGTTATCATCCCATTCTCCTTCTGAACTATGTCATTCTTTACAACTCCTAGTTCAGCATGAGACTCATCACAGATGCTAAACAAGTACGTGGTGATCGATTGATCGGCTAATGCCTCCACATCACTTGAAAGCTTTTATTGATACCTCATTTAACACTATGTTTCTCATAGGAGCTATGAAATTTGTGGAACATTTAGAAACAAAAATACATAAATTCAGTAAATTGGACATTAGATACAATGAAATGTAGCATTTAAAATGATATTAACAAAAGCCCTCCATGGGAAAATATTATTTAATATTTTTTTTCAGTGAAAACAAAACCCCAGGATTTAAAATTTTATATGTAATATGATCGTTGAACTAACTTAAATTATACTCATTTTAAGAGTTACTGTTTCTGGGTGATAGGTGTAATGACTATTCTTTTTTGTTGTTGTTTGATACAAATAAAAACTGGTTATAATTTTATAACCAGTACAAAAATTTTAAAGAAGTATGCAGGAAGCAAATCGTCCCTATGAAAGTCTAATGATGTCTAAAAAAATAGAATGGGATGACAGTCTCTTATCAACACCTAATTGCATAGGAAAAGTCTCATTAATTTTATTGATCTTTAGCTAAGTCAGAAAGTTTAAAAACCCTTAAGGCTTTTATAATAGCATAACAACAGCTTTTTAGGACACCTAAAATTAGGTCACATGGAAATGCATGATCCTCAAATGTGGTTTCAGACTATGCATGATTAAAGTCTTCATTTACACTCTTAACAGCTGATTTCTCTGACCAGTTTTTTCAGAGTTGCTCACCCTTTTGCAGAGGAAAGAATACAGTTCTTTTTGATGGAGGAATAAACAAATTTGGGGTACCTTTCAGGATGTTGCTTGTATTTATGTATTCATGTAATTTTTAAACCTGTAGGTTGGAATACTTACTTAAAAGTGTTATGCCCATTTAACAGATATGAGTCCTACTTACGGGAAAATTTAAATAACCTATATCGAAGAAGTATTCCTATCTTGTTCAATTCCCTCATACACATTTTTGAAGAATTGTTTTAGCATAACAGAAAGGGCTTGCGTTTTAGAGTTATAATAGAATTATCATACTATACTGTTCATGAAGCCCAAGATTTAAATATACCTACAGAACAATAAAAAACCCAAACACAATGGCACACATTGCTTGTGTTATTACCAAGATGTGGACCTTGTATTTACCTTGCTTTCTATAGGCAATTACCTGTTATTCTTTTTTTTTTTAATTTTTTATTGTAATGTTAATCCCCATACATTACATCATTAGTTTTAGATATAGTGTTCCATGATTCATTGTTTGTGCATAACACCCAGTGCTCCATGCAGAACGTGCCCTCCTCAATACCCATCACCAGGCTAACCCATCCTCCCACCTCCCTCCCCTCTAGAACCCTCAGTTTGTTTTTCAGAGTCCATCGTCTCTCATGGTTCGTCTACCCCTCCGATTTCCCCCCTTTCATTCCTTTCCTCCTGCTACATTCTTTTTTTTCTTTCTTAACATATATTGCATTATTTGTTTCAGAGGTACAGATCTGAGATTCAACAGTCTTGCACAATTCACAGCGCTTACCAGAACACATACCCTCCCCAGTGTCCATCACCCAGTCACCCCATCCCTCCCACCCCACCCCCCACTCCAGCAACCCTCAGTTTGTTTCCTGAGATTAAGAATTCCTCATATCAGTGAGGTCATATGATACATGTCTTTCTCTGTTTGACTTATTTCGCTCAGCATAATACCCTCCAGTTCCATCCACGTCGTTGCAAATGGCAAGATCTCATTCCTTTTGAGGGCTCCATAATATTCCATTGTATATATATACCACCTCTTCTTTATCCTTTCATCTGTTGATGGACATCTTGGCTCTTTCCACAGTTTGGCTATTGTGGACATTGCTGCTATCAACATCGGGGTGCACGTACCCCTTCGGATCCCTACATTTGTATCTTTGGGGTAAATACCCAGTAGTGCAATTGCTGGGTCATATGGTAGCTCTATTTTCAACTTTTTGAGGAACCTCCATACTGTTTTCCGGAGTGGTTGCACCAGCTTGCATTCCCACCAACAGTGTAGGAGGGTTCCCCTTTCTCCACATCCCCGCCAACATCTGTCATTTCCTGACTTGTTAATTTTAGCCATTCTGACTGGTGTGAGGTGGTATCTCATTGAGGTTTTGATTTGGATTTCCCTGATGCCGAGCGATATTGAGCACTTTTTCATGTGTCTGTTGGCCATTTGGATGTCTTCTTTGGAAAAATGTCTGTTCATGTCTTCTGCCCATTTCTTGATTGGATTCTTTGTTCTTTGGGTGTTGAGTTTGATGAGTTCTTCATAGATTTTGGATACTCGCCCTTTATCTGATATGTCATTTGCAAATATCTTCTCCCATTCTGTCGGTTGTCTTTTGGTTTTGTTGACTGTTTGCTTTGCAAAAGCTTTTTATCTTGATGAAGTCCCAATAGTTCACTTTTGCCCTTGCTTCCTTGCCTTTGGCGATGTTTCTGGGAAGAAGTTGCTGCAGCTGAGGTCGAAGAGGTTGCTGCCTGTGTTCTCCTTTAGGATTTTGAGGGGCTCCTGTCTCACATTGAGGTCTTTCAACCATTTGGAGTCTATTTTTGTGTGTGGTGTAAGGAAATGGTCCAGTTTCATTCTTCTGCATGTGGCTGTCCAATTTTCCCAACACCATTTGTTGAAGAGACTGTCTTTTTTCCATTGGACATTCTTTCCTGCTTTGTCAAAGATTAGTTGACCATATAGTTGAGGGTCCATTTCTGGGCTCTCTATTCTGTTCCATTGATCTATGTGTCTGTTTTTGTGCCAGTACCATACTGTCTTGATGATGACAGCTTTGTAATAGAGCTGGAAGTCCGGAATTGTGATGCCACCAGCTTGGCTTTTCTTTTTCAACATTCCTCTGGCTATGCGGGGTCTTTTCTGGTTCCATACAAATTTTAGGATTATTTGTTCCATTTCTTTGAAAAAAGTGGATGGTATTTTGATGGGGATTGCATTGAATGTGTAGTTTGCTCTAGGTAGCATTGACATCTTCACAATATTTGTTCTTCCAATCCATGAGCATGGAACGGTTTTCCATTTCTTTGTGTCTTCCTCCATTTCTTTCATGAGTATTTTATAATTTTCTGAGTACAGATCCTTTGCCTCTTTGGTTAGATTTATTCCTAGGTATCTTATGGTTTTGGGTGCAGTTGTAAATGGGATTGACGCCTTAATTTCTCTTTGTTCTGTCTTGTTGTTGGTGGATAGGAATGCCACTGATTTCTGTGCATTGATTTTATATCCTGCCACTTGACTGAATTCCTGTATGAGTTCTAGCAGTTTTGGGGTGGAGTCTTTTGGGTTTTCCAAATAAAGTATCATATCATCTGCAAAGAGTGAGAGTTTGACTACTTCTTTGCGATTTGGATGCCTTTGATTTCTTTTTGTTGTCTGATTGCTGTGGCTAGGACTTCCAATACTATGTTGAATAGCAGTGGTGATAGTGGACATCCCTGCCGCGTTCCTGACCTTAGGGGGAAAGCTCTCAGTTTTTCCCCATTGAGAATGATACCCGCTGTAGGTTTTTCATAGATGGCTTTTATGATATTGAGGTATGTACCCTCGATCCCTATACTCTGAAGAGTTTTGATCAAGAAAGGATGCTGTACTTTGTCAAATGCTTTTTCTGCATCTATTGAAAGGATCATATGATTCTTGTTCTTTCTTTTGTTAATGTATTGTATCATGTTGATTGATTTGCGAATGTTGAACCAACCTTGCAGCCCAGGGATAAATCCCACTTGGTCGTGGTGAATAATCCTTTTAATGTACTGTTGGATCCTATTGGCTCGTATTTTGGTGAGAATTTTTGCATCCATGTTCATCAGGGATATTGGTCTGTAATTCTCCTTTTGGATGGGGTCTTTGTCTGGTTTTGGGATCAAGGTAATGCTGGCCTCATAAAATGGAAGTTTTCCTTCCATTTCTATTTTTTGGAACAGTTTCAGAAGAATGGGTATTAATTCTTCTTTAAATGTTTGGTAGAATTCCCCTGGGAAGCCATCTGGCCCTGGGCTTTTGTTTGTTGGGAGATTTTTGATGACTGCTTCAATTTCCTTAGTGGTTATAGGTCTGTCAGGTTTTCTATTTCTTCCTGGTTCAGTTTTGGTAGTTGATACATCTCTAGGAATGCATCCATTTCTTCCAGGTTATCTGATTTGCTGGCATAGAGTTGCTCACAATGTATTCTTATAATTGTATTTCTTTGGTGATGGTTGTGATCTCTCCTCTTTCATTCATGATTTTGTTGATTTGGGTCCTTTCTCTTTTCTTTTTGATAAGTCTGGCCAGGGGTTTATCAATCTTGTTAATTCTTTCAAAGAACCAGCTCCTAGTTTCGTTGATCTGTTCTACTGTTCTTTTAGTTTCTATTTCATTGATTTCTGCTCTGATCTTTATTATTTCTCTTCTCCTGCTGGGTTTAGGCTTTATTTGCTGTTCTTTCTCCAGCTCCTTTAGGTGTAGGGTTAGGTTGTGTACTTGAGACCTTTCTTGTTTCTTGAGAAAGGCTTGTATTGCTATATACTTTCCTCTTAGGACTGCCTTTGCTGCATCCCAAAGATTTCGAACAGTTGTGTTTTCATTTTCATTGGTTTCCATGAATTTTTTTAATTCTTCTTTAATTTCCTGGTTGACCCATTCGTTCTTCAGTAGGATGCTGTTTAGCCTCCATGTATTTGAGTTCTTTCCAACTTTCCTCTTGTGATGAGTTCTAGTTTCAAAGCATTGTGGTCTGAAAATAGGCAGGGAATGATCCCAGTCTTTTGGTACCGGTTGAGATCTGATTTGTGACCTGGGATGTGATCTATTCTGGAGAATGTTCCATGGGCACTAGAGAAGAATGTGTATTTGCTTTGGGATGGAATGTTCTGAATATGTCTGTGAAGTCCATTTGGTCCAGTGTGTCATTTAAAGTCTTTATTTCCTTGTGGATCTTTTGCTTAGACGATCTGTCCATTTCAGTGAAGGGGGTGTTAAAGTCCCCTACTATTATTGTATTGTTGTCAATGTGTTTTTTTGCTTTTGTTATTAATTGGCTTATATAATTGGCTGCTCCCATGTTAGGGGCATAGATATTTACAATTGTTAGATCTTCTTGTTGGATAGACCCTTTAAGTAGGATATAGTGTCCTTCCTCATCTCTTATTACAGTCTTTGGTTTAAAATCTAATTTGTCTGATATAAGGATTTCCACCCCAGCTTTCTTTTGGTGTCCATTAGCATGGTAAATGGTTTTCCACCCACTCACTTTAAATGTGGGGGTGTCTTTGGGTCTAATATGAGTCTCTTGCAGCAGCATGTCGACGGGTCTTGTTTTTTAATGCAATCTGATAGCCTGTGTCTTTTGATTGGGGCATTTAGCCCATTTACATTCAGGGTAACTATTGAAAGATAGGAATTTAGTGCCATTGTATTGCCTGTAAGGTGACTGTTACTGTATATTGTTTGTGTTCCTTTCTGGTCTATGTTGCTTTTAGGCTCTCTCTTTGCTTAGAGGACCCCTTTCAAGATTTCTTGTAGGGCTGGTTTCGTGTTTGCAAATTCCTTTAGTTTTTGTTTGTCCTGTAATCTTTTTCTCTCTCATTCTATTTTCAATGACAGCCTAGCTGGATATAGTATTCTTGGCTGCATATTTTTCTCATTTAGTGCTCTGAGTATATCATGCCAGTCCTTTCTGGCCTGCCAGGTCTCTGTGGATAGGTCTGTTGCCAATCTAATGTTTCTACCATTGTAGGTTACAGATCTCTTCTCGCGAGCTGCTTTCAGGATTTTCTCTTTGTCTCTGAGACTCATAAGTTTTACTATTAGATGTCGGGGTATTGACCTATTTTTATTGATTTTGAGAGGGGTTCTCTGTGCTTCCTGGATTTTGATGCCTGTTTCCTTCCCCAAATTAGGGAAGTTCTCTGCTATAATTTGCTCCATTATACCTTCTGCCCCTCTCTCTTTTTCTTCTTCTGGGATCCCAATTATTCTAATGTTTTGTCTTATGGTATCGCTTATCTCTCGAATTCTGCCCTCGTGATCCAGTAGTTGTTTATCTCTCTTTTTCTCAGCTTCTTTATTTTCCATCATTTGGTCTTCTATCTCACTGATTCCCTCTTCTGCCTCATTTATCCTAGCATTTAGCGCCCCCATATTTGATTGCACCTCATTAATAGTCTTTTTGATTTCTACTTGGTTAGATTTTAGGTCTTTTACTTCTCCAGAAAGGGTTTCTCTAATAACTTGCATGCTTTTTTCAAGCCCAGCTAGTATCTTTAAAGTGATGATTCTGAACTCTAGATCTGACATCGTACTAATGTCCATATTGAGTAGGTCCCTAGCAGTCGGTACTACCTCTTGTTCTTTTTGTTGAGGTGATTTTTTCCGTCTTGTCATTTTGTGCAGAGGAGAATAGATTAATGAGAGAACAAAATGCTAGCAGGGTAACAACGACCCCAGAATATATACTCTATAAACAAATCAGAAAAGACCTGAAGCAGTGGGAAAAGAAAGGGAAAGAGAGAAAAAAGAAAAAGAAAAAGATAAAGATAAAAACAAACAAAAACAGAACAAAGAAAACAAAAAAAAACAGAATGTGATCAAATATGATCAGGCTGGTGCATAGATCAGTGCCACATACTAGATTTTGGGTGTATTTTGGTCTGTTAGAAGAACGTGCCTCCCTAAATTTTAAAGAAAGAAAAACTTATATATGTACAAAAATTAGGGTTAATACGATGAAGGGTTGTAATATGACTGTAAAGATGAAAAGTATAAAAGATTTTATAAATGGAATTGATAAGATAAGGAGTTGGTTGAAAAAAGAAAGAAGAGGATTTAAAAAAAAAAGGGAGAGAATGTGATAAGGTAGGAAGCAAGAAAAAAGCCATATACTAGAGATTTTGGATATTTTGGCCTGTTAGAAGAAACTGTGTCCCAAAATTTTAAAGAAAGAACAACACACACACACACACATATATACATACCAAAAATAAGGTTGACTACTATGAAGGGATAGAATATGACTCTAAAAATGAAAAATAAAAAAGATTTTTTAAAAAAGGGATTGATAAGATGTTGGTTGAAAAAGGGAAAAAGAAAAATCCAAAAAAAAAAAAATGTTAAAAAAAATTAACTTTGAAAGACTATAGAATCATGGGAAAAAAGCCATGAATTCTGTGTGCTGTATTCCCCTAGTGCTGGAGTTCTGCCGTTCTCATTGATCGGTAAACTTGGTCTTGGCTGGCTGTTCTCGCTGATCTTCTGGGGGAGAGGGCTGTTTCCATGGTTCCCAGATGTCTTTGCCAGAGGCGGAATTGCGCCGCCCTTGCCGTGTCCAGGCTAAATACTCTGCTCGGGTTTGCTCTTGGGAGCTTTTTCCCTGCAAGCTCTCCATACAGGTTTGGAGGATGAGAGTGAAAATGGTGGCCTCCCAGTCTCTGCCCCAGAGGAGCCGAGAACTCGGGGCCCCGCTCCTCAGTGAGCCCCCAGAGAAAAGCAGTCAGTCACTCCCGTCTCCCCGGTCTCCGGCCGCACTCCGTGCTCACCCAGCCTGTGACCGTGCGTTTCTATCTCTGGCACACGACTCCATGTGGAGTCTCCAAACCCCACAGATCCCTGCGGTGCGCTCCCGCGCCACTCCTCCCGGGGGGAGGAAGGGGAGTCTTCCTGGATCTTCCGCTTGTTGGATCCCTGCCAGAAGAGCAGTGGCCCGAGTGGGCCGTGGATCACAGCTTACGGCAACCCCGAGCTGAGAGCCCACTCCTTGGCTCCCTCACTGCAGCCGGCTTCCCCGCTCTGATACCTGGGAGCTCTGCTGCACTCAGGCACCCCCAGTCTTTCTGTGACCCCGAGGGTCCTGAGACCAGACTGTCCCGCGAAGGTTCCACCCCCCGTTTAGCCACTGGAGTGACGTCTCTCAGCGGAGCAGACTTCTATAATTTCCAATTTTGTGCTCCGTTGCTCTGTCACTTGCCAGAAGCGGCAGATGCAGGCCCCTTCCCCTGCCGTCTATCCTCCCGAATATCGCCTCCGATTCACTTCTCCGCACGTCCTACCTTCTAGAAAGTGGTTGCTTTTCTGTTCAGAGAGTTGCTGCTCTTTTTTTCTTCGATCTCCTGTTTAGTTCGTAGGTGTTCAGAATGGTTTGATCCCTATGGACCTGAATTCCTGGGACCAGACTAAATTTAGGTCTCCTACTCCTCCGCCATCTTGCTCCTCACCACTCCTAGCATTTTCTTTTTTAAAATTTAAATTTTTTTTTATTTTAGCTGACACAGTGTTACATTAGTTTCATGTGTACAGTGATTGGACAAGCTTATACATTATGCTTTGCTCAGCACAAGTGTAGCAACCAATTACGAAATGAATAAGTCACAGAAATAAAAGGCACAGCCTAAGGAATATAGTCAGTGATATTGAGATCATTTTTAATATTTTAAAGGTTTGAAAGTAGTAATCTATTTAGAATATAGTACTTAATATTTGGACTCAGGTGCAACCAAATTCATAAACATGTGAGATGATAGATATAATCTGTACTGTTTTGCTATGTCCACCTGAGCTAAGACATCTCCCTTTTTAGATGGCCAGTGCCTTGAGGCCAGTAACTAGATCTCATTCTTTCCTGCATATTTAGCATAGTGTTCTGAACCCTGGATGCATATCACATAGTATTTTAAATATACTAGCATCCTGGTCCCATGCTGGATGAGTTGAGTCTAATCCTCTGAGGTGAGGGCGTAGATATCTGTTACTTTAAAAATGCTGTGTAGTTTATTCTGATATGCAGACAAAGATGAGAAAGACTGCTTTAGGATCTAGTGTAGTTGCCATCATATAGTAAGTGCTCAATACATGTCTTGGGATTAAACTATTCACAACAGAAACTGGAAAACAAAAGATTTAATTTTTTCAGTTATACTTTACAGTTTGGGAGCAAATGGCAAAATTATCCTTAATTTTTCTTACATTTAAGTGGTATCTTATAGAGAATAAATAGGAAATCTTTAGTAGGGATGAATAAATGTACCCTTTTTCAAATTCATGGGTACTATATTCTTTCTCTCAGATTCAGTTATTTCATTGTTTTTATAGGTATAACGGGGAATACTGCCATACCAAATAATAATTTAAAGTTAGGCTCTTTGAAACTCAAGTCAGCCACTAAAATAATTGTTAACCTTAGGTAGATAGTGAGTGGATCATCTGACACTCCAAAACACTTTCAGGGGAGACTGTCTGGGAAGCTGGAAAGATGACTTTGAGTATGTTCTTCAGCAAGTTGTCTCTCAGCTGAAATAGGACAATTTACTGCTTACAGGCAATGCAACTTAGGAAGGAAAGAGAACAGGGGCATAGTATTCCATAAAGACAGGAGACAATTTTTATTTTTTGAAGAATAGGCAGAGGGACCAAACTACCAGACTACTGCCAGGGTGTTTTGCAATTCAGAGGATGGTTGTACTTGGTTTATAATGAGTTTTTTAGGGAAGCAATGTAGAGCTACTCTCTGGAACTTTGCAATATTAGTGTAGCCCTCAACCAGCTTTAAAATGACAAATCTTTGTCCCTGAAATAGCATCTTTTATGTTTAATTTATTTTCTTTAGTTTGAACAAAGCCTCCCTATTTATTTTCTGTGGCCCTAGGGGTTAATAATTTATTTTCTTCAGCCTCAAGAAGGTCATCTTCATTTATTTTCCACAGATCAAGGAGGAAAGTTTTTAGATGCAGATCAAGGGGTAGCACTGACCATATAAGCTAAGGGACAGAAGAAGTATGAAGTTTATTCCTCTGTCCTCGTTATTCATTTTACTACATTTGTCAACACACATTAGGTTTAACTGTGTATAGTGATTTAGGCAGCTGAGGTTACAGATTCCTGTGACAATATTATAAATTGCCATTTGTTTTGAAGATTCCATAGGGGCATGCTAGGGCTGGCTTGCACAGGCTCGTGAAAGTTGATTGTGTAAACTTCTTCCCAGCACCACAATCAGTGACATCTTGTTGGTAGCTTGAAATTGGCAATGGTGGGAGAATTTATACCACAGAAACTGGCGTATGCCACAAATCAGGGCTTTCTTTCGTTTAGAGACCTAGTTATAAAACATGTATCACTATTGTCTCTCTTTTTCTGTGTGTGTGTGTCTAACACAGCTGAATAACTTTATTCTGTTCCTGCCTGCAGCAGAGATTAAATTCATAGCTGTCTTCTTAGACATTTTGTTTTTTCAGTCAGTTACCCAGATGTATTGATATGGAACTGACAATTTAGCTATGAAGTATCTATGCTTTACTCCTCCCTCAGGTATTTAACTGGTCAACTTTAGATTTGTTTTTAGTTGCTAAGACTTAAGCCTTTGAATAGTAGTCATACAAAATTTATCATTCGATCTTAATATTCTTATTTGTTTAGCATGGTGTCTCTAAACACCCATTCAATAAAGAATCCCCAAAACAATCTATTTTCCTATCCTTCTTTCTCCCCATCTTCTCTCCCTCCTGACCACCACTCCCAGTTTCCACTGTAACTTTAGACAGGGAGAAAAGATCTTTAGAGGCTCATAAATGATATTGTATTTATGGCTTAAACAGAATAGTTTAAGGCATATTCTTTAGGGAAAAGCAAAAACAAACACAAAAATGTCCAAACATTATTTGTCTCAAAGATGTATCTAGAATAACTTAACTATTAGCATATTCAGAGGAGAGGGACCATGTTTGATAAATGACTTATAACCATACCACATGAGAGAACATTAAGAAGAAAGGGAAATACTTATCCAGATGACACGCAGTAGATGCCAATCCAATGTTCCTTCAACCACGATATGTTGGATATGAAGCACTTTTCCAAAAATTGTATAGTCTATGCTGGGAAACAGGGACATTAGTTTGGAATGTTTATCTACATTTTCTAAAAAACAGAGATTTTGATGTTATTTAATTCTTGCCAAATATTAGCAAAAAAGAAACCACTTTTAAAAAAAATGAAATTGTCTTAACAGTGTTAAAATTGAAGGTAGGTGGATTCTGGTATAGAAAGCAAATATTACTCAATGTTGATAAGATTTTAAGTGAATGAACATCTTCATGTATGGCTGGTAGGAGATGAAGTTGAGAGGTATTTTGACAGTACCTCCAAATCTTAAATTTTGGCATACTTTTGGACTTTATGGATTTTATCTTGTGTGTGTGGTGGAGAGGACTAGTATGCACATGAATATTTAGATGTAAGCGTGTTGATGGAAGCATTTTTCAGGATGTCAAGGATTAGAATAATACAGGTGTCCAAAAAGAGACAACCATTTAAATAATGATGGAGCCATTAATTTGCATCATGCTAGCTTTTTTTTTTTTTTTAAGATTTTATTTATTTAATTGATAGAGCGACCACAAGCAGGGGGGGAGCAGTAGGCAGAGAGAGGGGGAGAAATAGGCTCCCTGCTGAGCAAGGAGCCCAGTGCAGTACTCCATCCCAGGACCCTGGGACCATGACCTGAGCTGAAGGCATGACCAACTGAGCCACCCAGGCATCCCATGATGCTAGCTCTTTGAACCTGAGTGACTTAAATCCTTCTGAGCCTGTCTCCTTTTTATAAAATAAGTAAAATACTAGTAGCTACCATTTATGTAGTTCTGATTGTGTGCAGCCACTATTGTAAGTATTTTTATATATATTAACTAATTTACTACTCATGAAAAGTTTATGAGCTAGGTGCTTTTGTTATCTGAAGCTCTTAGAGAATGAACAACTTACCTATCATTAACACAGATAGTAAGTGGCATAGCCAGGCTTCTAACCTATATCATCTGGCTCTGCCTCTTTTTATGCTACATAACTTTCCCTACCCACCTCACAGAACTGGAAGGAGAATGTGAGGAATGAATATAGAATGCCAAACATTGGTAAGTTCTCAGTGATACTTCCCATTAAAAAAAAAAAAAAAACAGCTAATATAAACTATGAATTTGGTCAAATCTAAAGAGAGAGATCAGAGGCAACACAATTGCAAAGGGGATTTGAGTAAATTGGAAAGTTCTTTAGAGAATGGTGTAATTTAGACAGCTAGGTAAATGGCCCCTGATTTGGAATTGTCTTAGAGTTGGACTTGCCTTAGAGTTTCTGTAAAGCCTCACTGCAGCTCTTGTAGTATAGAACTTTTGAGGAATAGAAAGCAGGAACAGAAATTAGATTTACCAGAAGGAGAACACAATTGTAAGAAATACCACAAGTAGTTAAAAAGTGCTGCATAGCTGAGGCAGAAGGAATTGAACTTGGAGAAACAGTTGACAGAACAATTGGTTGTTCTCTATAATCAATGAAATAGCAATTGAGCGGCTGCCCACTGGGTAGGGAAGACAGGACACTGAGGATTCATTCAAGGCACAATAACAAATTCCAGGGTAGAATCAAGAAATCTGGTATCAGGGATTGGCTTCTGTGTATCTCAACATCCCTCTACTGCTTGGTGCAATGTTGATATTCAGTAAGTGCCCATAAAAAGGGGAGAAAAGGCAAAGTGATTATGATGGCAAGCCATTCCTGATTGAAGTTTTACAAATTTATGAGTTTTGAAATCTTGGTAATCAGTACTTAACTGATACTAAATTTACAAACTTAAACTTCTGGTATCTAATAGAAAGTCTTCGAATTATTCATGTATTATGTTCTTTGAGTCCTGGATGGATCTTGATTTTTATTTAAGTTAAAAATTTTTGATGTGTACTCACAAAAAGGCATATATACATACACATATTTTTTCTGTGAGATAATTAAGTCCTAGCAAAACATGACGTTGCCTTTCATGAGCCTCAAATACCAGCATGTTTTTTCATCTTTCAAATATATGTTCTATCAATAATGCTCATCCACTTTCACCATTAATCTAGTTTTATTCATGCCAGGGTGTACTGTTATATTTGTATATATATTTTCAAATGTAATTACTTTATGAGTGAATGCTTGTCAATTAAAAATTCAAACAACATAGAACTCTTTCATGTCCTAAGCCTGAAAATCCCTCTTCAGTACCAGTCATGTCTTTGGTACTCAAAAATTCTGACTATCACATCCATTCTCTGGGACAACAAATTTATATACTTGTATTTTAACATTTATATTTTAAAATATTTACTTGCTAATATGTTTTCTATTAAAAAATAATACATGCCCTTGTAAAATAGTACAAAGTGGTATATTATCAAAAGCAAACAGTGGCATCAAGTTAATGATGGTATTTGAATACATGCTTTTATCTCCTGCCTTCTGAAATTCCACCAAAACAATAGTTCATAAAGAGCGTCACTGCACAAGCATGAACAAGACAGGAAGCAGGACAGTAGGTGGACAAGTGGTGACTGGATTAGTCAACTTGAGAAATCTGAAATCTAAGTTGTCATTGTGAGAAGCTCACTAGCAAGTTAATTTGCTTTGTAAAACCTTATAACGGGTCAAAGACAGTGGGCACTGCACTGAAAGTGGTGAAGATTAAGGAGGGCACGTATTGCGTGGAGCACTGGGTGTTATACAAAAACAATGAATCATGGAACACTACATCAAAAACTAATGATGTACTGTATGGTGACTAACATAATAAAATTAAAAAAAGCAGTTCTAATTAAAAGATGCTTTAAGAAGTAGTTAACTGTCAGATCCTCTCCCCATTATTAGCCCTGACCCATGCTGGCAAAGAACTGGGGGTTCACTCTCTGAAAAATTTCAA
Source organism: Phoca vitulina (assembly GCF_004348235.1). Lineage (NCBI taxonomy): Eukaryota > Metazoa > Chordata > Mammalia > Carnivora > Phocidae > Phoca > Phoca vitulina. The sequence goes on along the minus strand of NW_022589743.1, from coordinate 8,029,365 downwards.
ACAGAGCATCTGAGCACAATTGAGAGTAGGGATGTACTAAATACAAGAGATTCTCAGGACACTAGAACCCAAAAGTACATCTGCAGGAAGGGAGTTGGAAGTCTTCCTTAAGGAATCTCACCATCTTCAGAGAAGAATCCCTACAGATCACCCTATAGTGAAACCCACAGTCATGTTCTAGTCATATTCATGAACTCCTAGTGATCTTTTTCTTGCCAGATATTCAGTATGAGCAGGCTGTGAAAGAGCAAGCCGTCACACATCTGAAGAAAGTCTTTAACATGAAAAACAGAAACTAATATGAACAAAAACAGCAATAATAAAATTTGAAGAAATCAGAGATTATCAGGAAGATAAAAACTAGAATTTTAAAAATCATTAATATCCTCAGAAATATAAAAGAAGATTTTATTTCCATGAAGCAAGAAAAGCATGCTGTAAAAAGTATCTTTCAGAGAACAAGAAAGAGAATATGCATAAAATATGATTGCAAAAATGAAAACGTCAATAGAAATCTCGATGACAGAGTTAAGGAACTCTCTCAGTAAGATAAAATGACAGTTGTAAAATAGGAAAGGAAATATAAAGTGAAGGATCAGTCTGAGTGAATCTTCACCCAAGTAAGAGAATGTAAAAAGGAGACAACAATAAAAATGGCATAGAATAAATTATAAAGAAATAATTAAAAAAAATTCCTAAAGTTGAAGAACATATCTCCTGATTAAAAGGGTGTTTTAAATGACCAGAACAAAGGATAAAGAAAGATCTCTCTAAGGCACATCATCTTGAAATTTCAAAAGATGGGAGACCACCCCCCAAAAAAAAGGGAAATAAAAGTTCTCTGAAAGAAAAAAAAACATAGTAAAGCAATAGCAACGAGTGAAAAATTTCAACAAGAAAGTCTTCGATATTCTGTTGGGAAATTTTCTCCCAATCTAGTTCTCTGTATACAACCAAACTGTCAATCAGAACATGAAGAGTAAAACTTCTACCTCCAGTTACGGAAGAGTAGCTTGAATCAGACCAATCTTCCTGCTAAGAATAAACAGAAAAACTGGGTAAGATACTTGTAAAAAAATTCTGTGCAACAGCATTGGAAAGCTTTCAGTGTGGTGAGGACTTGAAGGTCCAAGGTCCTGTGGAAACCTAAGTCCAAAGAGGTATGCTTGACATTTGACTCTGAGTCCTCCTGAGGTAGTTACCAGTTTTAAAGCACTGCCCTGAGAGTCTGAAAATGAAATAGAAAGCCATGGCTAAGAAAATGAGAAGTTCAGCAAGCATTAAGAAATACCATGGGGCTGTAAGCCCACCAAGGAGGAAGGGTCAATGGCAAATGTATGGAGTTTTTAGTTAATACACTGAAAAGCCATCGCTCAAAAGTGCAGGTATACAAGAAATAGACCAGTCATCACAATGAATAAAACTTCCCTGTAAATCAGTTTAATCTCATACTGTATTAAGATGATCAGTCCCTACTGTAATTGTCAGCTAGTAGTAAAAGTAAACACTCTCTGGAAGAAGTAGCACCATTCAGAACTTCTAGTTCCCTCTTTAATTTTTATGAAAAACATCTAGTGCTCTATAAAAAAAAATTATCAAGCATGTAAAAGACAAGAACTCTGGTTACTCTTTGTTTTATATATATGTAAATATATTTAACATATATGTTTTATATATTTCAGTCTATAGGAAGTTCAGATATTGGTGATATCAAAGACTAATTATGGTTAATTATGTGTAAAAATGAGTGAAAAATTAGGAATTTCATCAGAGAACTTAAAACTATAATCAAATAATTCTAGAAGTGGAAAATAAAATGCAATTAAGAATATAGAAGATGGATTTAACATCAGAAATAGCTTAAGAGAGAGTTAACAATTTGGAAGAGAAGACAGAAGACAATATCCAGATGAAAGCAAAGGAAAACTAAATGATAGAAATTAAGACAACAATGTAAGAGATATGCAAAACATAGCTAAATGGTCTAATATATAAGTAATTGGAATTACAAGAAGAGAGGGGAAAGTAAATGGGGCAGAACCCATTATTCTGTAGTAATTGAAGAGATAATGGTTCAGAATTAACCCAAAATGGATGGAAAAAAATGCACAGACATTCACTAAGCTTTGTGAATGCCAAGCAGGATAAATAGAAAAAACAAAACAAAAACAGGTACTCTGTCAAAAACTGCTGAAAACCTAAAACAAAACAAAACAAAACAAAACAAAAAAAGAAAACCTAAAACAGAGATAACCTTTAAGCAGTCAGTAAAAAAGATTACCTTCAAAGGGGCAGTGATAAAACAGATGAAGAAGTAAATTAAGAAATAGAGAGACTTGGAATCCAAGAAAAAATGTGATTGAGCCCTGAAGATGGGTGAAGGGTATCCCTGGGTTGCTGCTAAAGGGAAAAATCTCCATAAATTAGCTGTGCCCTGACCTAGAAATTAACTTGCCCAGATTAGAGAATAAGGATAGAGAATATCCAATCTGTTGAAAATTTCCATTTCACTTGCCTTCTGCAGGTCACAGATGACAGTGGGAGATGATGTAATAGAATTGGGCTTTTTCATTTCAGTGGGAAATAACAGGATCCTTGAATGGTAAGGGGCCAAATAAATGGTGGTACATAACCATCAGAGCCCTGGTGGGAGCAATATTTACCAAGCTAAACCCTGGGAATGCAGTTGTAATCAGAGTGTTTAAACTTACTGTAGGGGTCTTGGCAATGGCTGATTGATTGTAGAATCCCTAGAAATGAAATAGATGAGCCTATTGAAGTGATGTTTGATAAATTAAGCAAAATAATTTTAGCTCTAATAAGCAGAAAGCCCGGCTTGAGTCACTATAGAGGACATTAATGACCTCTTACCCAGTTTACAGGTCTCTCTCCCAAGGAACCTAGCATCCATGTCAAATGAGAGGTTCTGTTTCAGTGACTTGCTTAGTTCCTTTACTAAAAGTCACAGGTGTGGATTGCGATTTTGCATCAAAGCCTTCTCCAGAGGAAAGATCAGGGACACTAAGTAACTCTGCCCTCTAAACTGCCCATAGTGATCTGGGTATTATCTAATCCACCGAACCATAAAGTTAGACATGCACAGCAGCATTCTGTTACTAAATAGAAATGGTATATTGGTGTAAACAGGTCCAGGCAAAGAATAAGAGGCTATGTTGAGGAGAAAAGGGGGGTAGACAGAAATAGATGTCTTCTACTTGCCCCTCCAGATCCTCTTTCCACCAATATCTACCAATATGGTCTGGCTCTCAGTTGGGTTTGGCCAACAAGAGGCACCATCCAGAGATCAGAGGATGGGAGGGGACTGAGGTTTGGTTGTTCCTCCAGGTCCCTCCATGTTGGCTTGCTTGTTGACAACAGCTGTTTCTCAACTGGAAGCCCAACTTCCAGGGGTGCCTGGCTCAGTCGGTAGAGCATGTGACTCTTGATCTCAGGGGTTGTAAGTTTGAGCCCCACATTGGGTGTAGAGATTACTTAAAAAAAAAAAATTAAAAATCCTGGAAGCCCAACTTCCTGCCTGGAAGTCCACTCCTATACCATTACAAAGGGAACAGTTCAATCTCCAGCTTTTATACTTCCTTCTCTGATTTTCAGACTTAGGATGGTAAAGGATCTCACTGTTTCTAGCAAAATGGTACTTTTCTATCCCTATTAATTCCCTTTAATCCAGCTCATACCCTTGAAAATAGTCCCTTTATCAAAATGTCTTCTATTACCTCATTTCATAGTGCCATCTGTTTCCTGTCAAGATCCCACATGATGTAACTTCTAATTTAAAATGCAAACTTTATCATAGTATTTAATTATCGTATATATGAGTCTGTTTCTAGACACTATTGTCTTCATTGATGTGCTTAAATGTTCTTGCACCAATAGCATATTATTTTAATTAATTTAACATTATAGTATAGTTTTATATCTGATAGGGTGGTAGTTCTTAAACTTTTGGCCTCAGGACACCTTACACTCTTAAAAATTACTGAGGAGTCCGAAGAGCTTTTGTTTATGAGAGACAAATCTCTCAAAATTTCCCATATTAGGATTAAACTGGAGACCTTTAAAATATTTTGCAATTTATATAAAAATAACATTAATCTGTAACATATTTTATGAAAAAGTAACTATATTTTCTAAGAATTTTATTAAGTGTTTCAATTGTTTTAAATTGTTTAATTTTTAAAAACCTGGCTTAATATTTTCTATCCGCTTGTATTATCACATCTGCATTGAGTTGGTTGCAATATGTTCTTTTGCTTGAACTGTATGAAGCAAATGTACATACATGTTGTTGGAAAAGGAAGGAGTATTTTAATAGCCTTTTCAGAAAATTCTGGATATTCTTCTTTGATCCTATTTCTCACTTTGACAAACTAGTCTCTTAAAGGTTATTTGTAATGTGGAATCTGAAACCACATCAATGAATTCCTTATATTTAAAATCCTTTAGTCTTGCTCTCACTTGGAATGGATCTTAGACTCAAACATGGTTTTGTAACATAATGCATTGGTTGGGAAATATTGATTTGCTGAGGTATACAGATCTTCCACATGGCAAGATGCTTCATTAGAAAGTGTCAAAAAAGATTACATTAGTCAGTCTCACCAAAGATACCACCAGAAAAAAAATCTCCACTATTGGGAAACTCTCAAGCTCATTGTAGCAGATACAGGTTTTCTAAAAGTTTAATTTTCCCTTGAAAGCTCAAATTTTAGCAATAAATAATGACAGTTGTTTTCCAGTTGCATCACTTCATTTAATTTTGAGAAAATACCTACCAAATATGCCAAGTTAGAATAATCACAGTATGTCTGGTGGTTACTTTTTCAAGTAAAAATGGTGTCTGGTTCAGCCCACAACTCCATCTCCAACAGTTGCTCTAAGAGTATTATTGTACTTCACTATGCAATAGAAGTGCTTTAAGAGAAGTCCTGTTTTGTCTTACAGTATATTAAAAATATGTACTCATAGGTCAAGGTTTTGTAGCACTAATGATACCGTGCTTCACCAAAGACATTCTAAGTAAAACAGGCTTTTTAAAAAACAAAACAAAACTGTCAATGTGTGGCAGTAGATACAACTTCAGGTACAGTTTTGTTTCCCTACCTTGATTAGTGGAAAGGTGTCAGCAGGTTACCCATCACTTCTTCTGCACCATCAGTATTAATAGCAACAAAATGAAAATGACAGATTACACCATAGTATGGTTATGAACAGATTTCTGACTTTATGGGACCCCTAAAAAGGATTCTAGGAAACCCCAGGGGTCTGCAGACCAGAATTTGAGAAAGACTTTGATAAGGTACCTATTCTGTGCTTAACTAGAAGTAATACACAGCATAATGGTTAGGATGGGGGCATCTTAAAGTGAGGGTTTTTGGCACCAAATTCTGACTGGATCACTTACTTTGGACATATAAATACCATCTGGCCACTTGTACTCTGTGAGGTAGAATAACTCTGACCCCCTTGAGTGCAGGTAAACAGACAACAATTTTTTTTTAAATTTTTTATTGTTATGTTAATCCCCATACATTACATCATTAGTTTTAGATATAGTGTTCCATGATTCATTGTTTGTGCGTAACACCCAGTGCTCCATGCAGAACGTGCCCTCCTCAATATCCATCACCAAGCTAAACCATCCTCCCACCCCCCTCCCCTCTAGAACCTCAGTTTGTTTTTCAGAGTCCATCGTCTCTCATGGTTTGGCTACCCCTCCGATTTCCCCCCCTTCATTCTTCCCCTCCTGCTACATTCTTCTTTTTTTTTTCTTTCTTAACATATATTGCATTATTTGTTTCAGAGGTACAGATCTGAGATTCAACAGTCTTGCACAATTCACAGCGCTTACCAGAGCACATACCCTCCCCAGTGTCCATCACCCAGTCACCCCATCCCTCCCACCCCACCCCCCACTCCAGCAACCCTCAGTTTGTTTCCTGAGATTAAGAATTCCTCATATCAGTGAGGTCATATGATACATGTCTTTCTCTGTTTGACTTATTTCGCTCAGCATAATACCCTCCAGTTCTATCCACGTCGTTGCAAATGGCAAGATCTCGTTCCTTTTGATGGCTGCATAATATTCCATTGTATATATATACCACTTCTTCTTTAGCCATTCATCTGTAGATGGACATCTTGGCTCTTTCCACAGTTTGGCTATTGTGGACATTGCTGCTATAAACATCGGGGTGCACATACCCTTTTGGATCCCTACTTTTTTATCTTTGGGGTAAATACCCAGTAGTGCAATTGCTGGATCCTATGGTAGCTCTATTTTCAACTTTTTGAGGAACCTCCATACTGTTTTCCAGAGTGGCTGCACCAGCTTGCATTCCCACCAACAGTGTAGGAGGGTTCCCCTTTCTCCGCATCCCCGCCAACATCTGTCCTTTCCTGACTTGTTAATTTTAGCCATTCTGACTGGTGTGAGGTGGTATCTCATTGAGGTTTTGATTTGGATTTCCCTGATGCCCAGCGATATTGAGCACTTTTTCATGTGTCTGTTGGCCATTTGGATGTCTTCTTTGGAAAAATGTCTGTTCATGTCTTCTGCCCATTTCTTGATTGGATTCTTTGTTCTTTTGGTGTTGAGTTTGATGAGTTCTTTATAGATTTTGGATACTAGCCCTTTATCTGATACAGACAACAAATTTTCATTGAACTGATTGCATGGATGAATGACTAAGGGGAAAAAGATTTATGTCTGTATGGTCCATTATAGACCAACAGGGCCCAATGTTCTTTTCTTTTTGTTTTTCCTTAAGTAAGCTTTATGTGCACAGCGTGGGCCTCGAACTCACAACCCCTAGATCAAGCATTGCAGGCTTCACTGACTAAGTCATCCAGGCACCCCTGGGGCCCAGATTTCTTAAGGACTAGATAAAATATACTTCCTTGTATGAAGCTCTTCGTGAGTCCTTCCTTCAATCTCAAGGTATAATTATTTTTCAGTGTTTCCACAGTATTTTTTATGTTTCTATTTAAATGGTTTTTGGTTTTGTCTTGTTTTGATTCCTGGTATTTCTCTCCCCCACTGAAGTTTAAGCTCCTTGAAACTATGAAAGGTGTTTTTTTTGTTAGTTTGCTTCATTTTGTGTTTTGTTCATTTTACTTTTTCTATTTCCAGACCCACTGAAACTCTGACCAAGAATGAGCATTCAGTAAATGGCGGTTGGATGAATGATTGAATGACAAAATCAGAGTTGACCGTGAAATTCCTTTCTGATTCATTTTACACACATTCCTCTTTAGTGTTAGGTCAGAGATGGTAGATTTGTTTCTAAAGACAAACTTTAACGTGGTGATGGAGTTAAAATAGCATCTTTCTGTATGCAGAACACCCATGATACATACCTAAGTATCTGAAAGAACATTTTTTATTACATTTTTGAATTTTTGCCAAAAATTAATTCGATAATAGAGGATAGAGACACAGCATCTTCTTAGAGAAAGATGGTCAGATATCTAGTGAGGAAATGAAATCACTTCTTTTGGTTCTTATTTTTCATAAGAATAAAATATTTTGTTTTTTTTTTTCAAACAACATCTTTTACATCTAAAGGGAAGAGTCTGTAATTCTACTGTAAGATCAGAAGAATCAGAAGTGTTCTGGGGTGCCTGGGTGGCTCAGTTGGTTAAGTGTTGACTCTTCATTTCTGCTCAGGTCATGATCTCAGGGATGTGAGATGGAGCCCTGTGTTGGGCTCTGTGCTCAGCGGGGAGTCTGCTTGAGGATTTCTGTCCCTCTGCCCCTCCCCACCCTGCACATGTATGCTCTCTCTCTCGCTCTCTCAAATAAACAAATAAATCTTATAATGTCAGTTGGGTCACAATAATAACAACAGTGATCCAAAAAGAGAATGTAGATTTTTAAGGACCTGTATGGAAGTGTTTTGGCAGGAAGTTATGCTCAGTGGAGGTGGAGGTAAAGAGGTACCTCCTCATTGCTATTGCAATAAAGGGGCATAGGGTGATTTAGCATGCATGTAGGTTTTTCATTTTTTCTTTCTTTTAGGAGCAAAATATTTATATGACTTTAAGAGCAGGCAATATCTAAGTAAGAAGGTAATAAGAGACTCCCTTTTTCTTGTGGAATTAGCACATGATTAGTCCAGTTGGGAATCACCTCCCTTTAGTTGGTTGCCCTGTTCTTTGGGAGGTCTGATGTTGCAGAATATAATACACACCTTGTTACTCCAGCTCTTTTCATTTTTGTGATCTTTTGGGGTAAGGCTAATGTCTATCAATACTTTATTCTGTCAATTTAGAAAAAGCAATTTTAAAACTCTCATGATTGAAAGAGCATAAATATATTTTTTGGCATGACCCATCTCATTAAATTTATAAAATTCAAATAAAAATAGTAACTTCTCCAGTCTGTGTCCCTCATGTGTTCTTGGAAATCCATTCAATCAGAAAACAGTCTCATATTTCAATCATGCAAATCTACCTTTTTTTTTTTTTTTTAAATGAAGTCAAGCTCTGAATTCTGGTTGAAGGGTTAGAGCAGGAGGTATAAACATGAATTAAACTTCTCAAATGAAAAATGGAGGGACTTTAGAGATTGTTCTGTTCACTTCCTTCAGTTTGACATATGAGAAAACTTTCTTGGGTGAGTGATGATAACCACCATTATGGTCTACTTACTGGGAGCTTAAGATTGTGTTAAGCACTGGGAATTCGTTATCTCTTTTCATTTGAATACCGTTATAAATAGATGAACAATCTCCAGCTAAAAGAAGTGGACTCAAAGACTGAAATAGGCTAAATAGTTTGCCATGTGTCACATCTAAGTTAAGAGAGACTCAGGGTCAGAATGTGAATCCAGGCTTCACATTCTAACCCTTGTCCCGGCTCTGAGGGGATGCACTGAGAAACTTCAGAAGGAGAGGGTCATGAGCTCGGTGGAGTTAGTGCTTTTAAGGTTATCTCTTAGTTGCTGAGAATTGGTAGAGATTTATGATGTCAGCTAGTGAGTTGATAGTTGGATTTTTAGCTCAACTCAGAATGACTTGGAGAATGTGATTTATTTTTCAGTAAATGTTAAAATTCTATATTGAGCAGCAGCCCCAGCAGGGCCTCACTGACATGATACAAACTTGTATGGGTTGGGAAGGGAGGAAATGTTGCTAAGAAATCTCCCGTCCTAACAGGGGTGTTGGTGACAATGTGCACTTTAAAATGCACAGGTTATGTTACCATTAGCTGTATGATTTGGACACATCATTTCACCTTAGTATCAGTTTTCTCATCTGTAAATTGGGGACAATAAGAGCTATTTGACCACTCAACAGGATTGTTATGAAGATTTAGCAAAATAATTTACATAGAAGAAATTTTTTAAACGTGCAAATGTAAATTTAATTGCCCTAGAAGTTACCAGGTGTTTGCTAAGCAGGTGTGACTAGTGGAGTCTGCTCTTGCAGGAAGCAGTACTAGATGCTATAGTATAGTACATTTTGTTTTCTTTTTTTTCTTCTCTAAAGACTTTATTTATGAAAGAGAGAGAGAGAGTGCATAAGCAGGGGGAGCAGCAGAGGGAGAGGGAGAAGCAGACTCCCCTCTGAGCAGGGCGCCCGACGTGGGTCTCCATCCCATGACCTGAGCCAAAGGCAGACACTTAACCGACTGAGCCACCCAGGCACCCCTGTTTTCTTCTTCTTTTTTAAATTTTACTTTAATTCCAGTATAGTTAACATACAGTGTTATATTAGCTTCAGGTGTACACTATAGTGATTCATCACTTCCATGCAACACCCGGTGGTCATCACAGCAAATGCACTCGTTAATACTCATCACCGATTTCACCTGTCCCCCCACCTCCCTCCCCTCTGGTAAGCATCAGTTCTCTAAGGTTAAGAGTCTTGTTTCTTGGTTTGTCTCTTTGTTTTTTTCCTTGGCTTGTTTGTTTTGTGTCTTAAATTCCACATATGAGTGAAATCATGTAGCAACATGTAGCAACATTTTTCCAGATATGTCTCCTGGGGCAAGGGAAATAAAAGCAAAATAAAACTATGGACTACATCAAAATAAAACTGCACAGTGAAGAAAATAACTGAAGTAAAGTACTTTTAACCACTTAATGTGCATGGGAATCACCTGGGGTCTTGTTAAACTGTAGATTCAAATTCAGTAGTTCTGGGGTGTAGCTTAAAAGTTCCCATCTCTAAAAAGCTTCCAGGGCATGACAGTGTTCTTGGTCCACAGACCACATTTTAAATGGTGAGTGCCCTAGATTACAGAAAATACCATTGTTAATACAATTTCTGGGGTTTGAAAATTTGGGCTGAAGTACCAAATATTCTTTTTTTTTCTTTTCAAATTTTTATTTAGATTCTAGTTAGTTAACATATAGTGCAATAATATTGGTTTCAGGAGTAGAATTCAGTGATTCATCACTTATATATAACACCCAGTGCTCATCATTATAAGTTCCCTCCTTAATACCCATCACCCATCTAGTCCACCCTCCACCGACCTCCCCCCTGAGTTTGTTCTCTATCTTTAAGAGTCTTTTATGGTTTGTTTCCTTCTCTCTCTTTATTTTGCCCCCTCCCATATGTTCATCTGTTTTGTTTCTTACATATACCACATCTTTATCCATTCATCAGTTGATGGACATTTGGGCTCTTTCCATAGTTTGCCTATTGTTGATAATGCTGCTGTAGACATTGCGGTGCATGTTTCCCTTTGAATCTGTATTTTTGTATCTTTTGGTAAATACCTAGTAGTGCATTTGCTGGGTTGTAGGGTAGTTCTATTTTTAACTTTCTGAGGAACCTTCATACTGTTTTCCAGAGTGGCTGCACCAGTTTGCATTCCCACCAACAATGCAAGAGAGTTCTCCTTCCTCTGCATCCTTGCCAACACCTGTTGTTTCTTATGTCATTAATTTTAGCCATTCTAACAGGTATGAGGTGTTATCATGGTTTTGACTTGCATTTCCCTGATGATGAGTGATGCTGAGCATCTTTTCATGTGTCTGTTAGCCATCTGGGTGTCTTCTTTGGAAAAATGTCTATTCATGTCTCCTGCCTATTTCTTAACTGGATTGTTTGTTTTTTGGGTGTTGAGTTTTATAAGTTCTTTATAGATTTGAGCACTAACCCTTTATCAGATTGTCATTTGCAAATACCTTCTCCTATTCCATAGGCTGCCTTTTAGTTTTATTGATTGTTTCCTTTGCTGTGCAGAAGCTTTTTATCTTGATGAAGTCACAATAGTTCATTTTTGTTTTTGTTTCCTTTACTTCTGGCAACATGTCTAGTTAGAAATTGCTCTGGCTAAGGTCAAAGAGGTTGCTGCCTATGTTCTCCTCTAGGATTTTGATGGTTTCCTGTCTCACATTTAGATCTTTCACCCATTTTGAATTTATTTTTATATATGGTGTAAGAAAATGGTCCAGTTTCTTTTTTTTTTTTTTAAGATTATTTATTTTAGAGAGAGAGAGAAAGGGGAGGGGTTGAGAGAGAGGGAAAGAATCTCAAGCAGACTCTCCACTGAGTGCAGAGCCCAGCATGGGGCTTGATCCCACGAACCTGAGATCATGACCTGAGCAAAAACCAAGAGTCAGACGCTTAACTGACTGAGCCACCCAGGTGCCCCGAAATTGGTCCAGTTTCATTCTTTTTCATGTTACTATCCAGTTTTCCCAACTGCATTTTTTGAAGATATGGTCTTTTTTCCATTGGATATTCTTTCCTGCTTTGTCAAAGATTAGTTGACCAGAGAGCTGTGGGCCCATTTCTGGGTTTTCTATTCTGTTCCATTGATCTATGTGTCTTTTTTTTTTTTTTTTTTTTTCCCAGTACCATACTGTCTTGATGACTACAGCTTTGTAATATAGCTTGAAATCCAGAATCATGATGCCTCCAGCTTTACTTCTCTTTTTTTAGGATTGCTTGGCTATTCAAGGTCTTTTGTGGTTCCATATAAATTTTAGGATTGTTCTAAGTCTCTGAAAAATGCTGGTGTTATTTTGATAGGGATTGCATTAAATGTGTAGATTGCTTTGGGTGGTATAGACATTTTAACAGTGTTTGTTCTTCTAATCCATGAGCATGGAATGTTTTTCCATTTCTTTGTGTCCTCTTTAATTTCCTTCATAAATGTTCTATAGTTTTCAGAGTACAGATTTTTTATCTTTTTGGTTAGGTTTATTCCTAGGTTATCTTATGGTTTTTGGTGCAATTATAAATGGGATTGATTCCTTGATTTATTTTTCTGCTGCTTCATTATTGGTATATAGAAATGCAACAGATTTCTGTATGTTGATTTTATATCCTGCAACTTTGCTGAATTCATGTGTTGGTTCTGGCAATTTTTTGGTGGAATCTCTTGGGTTTTCTGTAGAGTATCATGTTGTCTGCAGATAGTGAAAGTTTGACTTTTTCCTTGCTGATTTGGATGCCTTTTATTTCTTTTTGTTGTCGGATTGCTGAGGCTAAGATGAAGTACCAAATATTCTTAAACGAATTTCTAAAAATGTTGGGGCAATGGACACGGACCAAATTATTTAGAAGAAAGATTGTTTTATTTAACTCCTTCATTTTTATGTAAGAGGAAACTAAATACACACACACAAAGTTAGAATGCTTTTCCAAATCCCTCACTCTGCCCCACTCTCAACAAGCTAGTGGAAGAGGACATGTCTCCTGGCCTAAAGACATTGCTATCTCCATGGGGCCAGGCTGTTTCTCTAATAGAACATCTTCCACACACTGAATTAGATCACTCTACCAAGTACCCTGGATATTTATTAACTTCATGCAGAAAGCAGGGTGGGTGACTCCTCTCAATCTGAGGAGGATCTAGGTAGTGTACCACCTATTTTAGATAGAAACCACAAGCCCCAACTCATAATTTTCAGTCACAGATTTCATGCAGCATCACAAACATTCAAAAGCAGTGCTTTCTTTCAGTGAGTTTATATTCCAGTTCAGGTTGACAAGTTCTGGCAATAAGACAAGCTGCTTCTTCCAAATGACTTCTCAAATTTTACCTCTATCTATCTATGTACAGTTTTGAAATATTCTAAAAATACAGAAAAGTGAAAAAGCTAATATAACAAATACCTGTATTTTCATCATCCTGAATTAACAACTGATAACATTGTACCACATGTGCTTTTAGTCTTTGTACTCCATTCTTCTTTACTGAGTATGTGATCCATGCTGGGTAATATCCTGGATACCTGGGATATTACAATAAAAAGATGAACAAGGTCTTTGCTTGTAGACTTCCATTTAAGTGGGAGCCATGGAAATATAAGATGCACATTAAAAAAACAAAGCAACATGGCAGAGAGCAATGGAGTGATTAATTAAGGTTGGGTCATCCAGCAAGGCCTCTCTGTTGATCTAACATTTAAGCTCTCAATTACATGGAAGCTCAGGGATGTGAAGATATGGAACAAAAGCATTCTGAGCAAAGGGAACAGCTCTAACAAAGGACTTAGAGGGGTGCAAAATAAAGAAAGGAGGTTCTGGAAGGCTGGGATGTAGCAGATAATGTACAAACTGGTAGGAAAAAGGTCAAGAGTTGGGCAGGGGCCAGTTACTCTATGGTGAAAACTTGGTTTTTATTTCAGATGAAGTTGGAAGCTATTGGAGTCTTTTAAGTAAGGGAGGAACATGATTTGATTTATACTGAACATGATTATTCAGCTTGCTTTGTGTGTAGAATGGATAATTGGAAGCTGGGACAGTAAGTTAGAAGGCCATGGAACACTCCAGGCCAGGGATGAGAGTGGTTTGCAGGAAAGTGAAAGGATTTGAAATATGTTTTCATGTAGAGTTGACAGGACTTGCTCATGGATTGGATGTTAGGAATGATGGAAAGCAAGAGTGAGTAGTGGTTCCATTTACTGGGATAAAAAATTACTGGGCAAGAAGCAGGTGTAGAGGAAGAAATCAAGATCGGGTGGGTGGAAGGACTTGTCCACTGAAGTTCTAGAAAGAGGTCAAGGTTGAAGATGTGAGAATCTTTAGTGTTTATGTTGTGTTTAAAACCCTGGAATAGGCAGAGATCTCTTGGAGAGAATGTGTGGAGAGAGAAGTGGGTACCAGGACTAAGTCCTAGGCACTCTAACATTTTGGAAGCCAGACAGAGGAATAGGAGCCAACAAAGAAACTGAATGGTTGTGGTGACAATGTAGGAAGGGGTGTGCATTACTCAAGGCTCTCCAGAGGAACAGGACCAATAGTATATACAATATTGAGAGAGAGAGAGAGAGTGTGTGTGTGTGTGTGTGTGTGTGTAAGAGCACGAGAGCAAGTTTAAAATATGTGAGGTAGGCCAGCAGGCTGGAGATCCAGGGAAGAATTGATGTTGCAATTCTAGTCCAAAGGTAGTTCTGGCAGCAGAATTCCCTCTTCTTCCTTAGGGGTTCCTTAGTCTTTTTTCTCCTGAGGCCTTCAACTGATTGGATGAGGCCCATCTACATTATGGAAGTAAACTACTTTACTCAAAATCTATTGATTTGAATATTAATGTCATTTAAAAAATATCTTCAGAGCAACATCAGGACTTGTCTGACCAAATAAATATCAGGGTACTGTCACTTAGCCAAGTTGACTTGTAAAATTAACCATCATAGGGTGTTACCTTGGAAACCCAGAAAAGAAGGTATTTGAAAAGAGTGTAGCCAAATATATTGACTACTGCTAAGAATTTAAGTATGGTAAGAAAGCTGGCCTGTTGGATTTGGTATCTGATAGGTTGTTATTGTCCTAGATGGGAGCAGTATCTGAGTAGTAAATACAAAAGCCCAATTGGAATATGGTAAGAAGGAATGGTATACCCAGATACTTTCCTTTTTTTCTCAATCTTCAAGAAATAATGAAAGATAAAGCCAGCTTTTTGATGTAGCTCATTACCCTCTTTTTGTCCCCCCTCTCCAGAATGTTTGATTAAAGAGTATACTAAAGTTGGAAGCCTGGAGATTGTTTGAATACACTCCAAATCTCTTTTCTTGATGACATGGCAAAGGAAAATAAGCTACAATTATCTCATCTGTTTTTAATCTTGGTGTCCTATATGTGTATATATATATTTTTTCTGTAATTATTCAACTTCTTTTTAGAATGAATTGAGATAGAAATAAAACATAGAGAAAATATATTTTATTATAGTACATTGACCAAGTGAAATATAACTTTATACTGAAAAAGTCATGTAGCAGAATTAATGAATAAAAGTTAAATAACTTTTTATAAATAATTTATAAATAAACAAATAGTCTTCTCACAAAAACTCCACAAAAATCTTATTTTCACCATTTGCATATTACCTTCTAGATTTTGTATACATTCACACTTTAAAAAGAAAATCACTGGCCTTAGGCTAGGGTAGTCTAGTTCTGGTATAGGCCCGCATACTAACTATTTATGTGACCCTAGCAAGTATGTGCCTGTCTCTGGGCTTAGGTTTTCTCACACAATGAGGAGGCTGGGTTAACTGATTCCTAATGTTTCCTTCAACTGTGACAAGTTATGCCTCTTTGTAGCTAGGACACTGGAAATTTAAAAAAAGGAAACTCAGTTGTAAGATTGTGTAAGATCCAGTTTTCTTCCTTTGTTTAAGTACTGTAATAACATTAAATATAATCTCACAAGTTACCTCTCAAGTCAATGCTGCTCTGTCACCAAAGGCATTAATTTAATAAAACATATAAGATTAAGAAGATAAATCATGAGGTCCTAGAAAATAAATGAGTAAAGTTCTTCCACTCATTGGGCATGAAAATCAGCTGGAGAGCCTGGTTAAAATGGAAATTTTTGAGTTTCATCCTCAAAGATTATATTAGACTATGGTATATACCTGGGCTAATGTTTAGGGAACTACATTTTTAATGTGTCCCATGTTCCAAATAATTCTAATGCCAATGAACCCAAAGACAACAACTGAGAAACAATGAGTTAAGAAAAAAAAAATCAAAGTAAGATTTTAAAAAAAATCCTGTCCCTCTGATGTGTGGAAGATAATAAAAATAAAGATTTGCTCATTTGAATAAATTGAAATGCTGAGCAATATGTTTATTTTTCTAATTATATACTGTTTGAGTAAAAATTATTTGGTTACCTAGAAGACTATAGATGTGTAGCATTTATTTGGGTGGGTTAACATGCTGCATCTGATGATCTATGTCATGGACAAGCAACCAGGGTAAAGGATACAAAATATTCTGTTTCCGAGTGCAAAGAGGCCATCATTAGTACAGACAAGATATGATAGTTGACTTTAGAGATTTTCCCATGATTAACATTAATGAATGATTAATCTCATTGTCCCAATCAGTGGGAGTCTAATTTAGTCTGGCACTATTCATTCTACTTTGGGGAAGTCATTTAATATCTCTGGATTCAGTTTTTGGGTTTTTTTTGTTTTGTTTTGTTTTTTCAGTTGTATTGTGAAGACGAAGATGGTCTCCAAATTTTATTTCTGTTTGACTGTTATCCTGTATTACTAACATGAAGACGTTAACCAACTCCCAATAAGTTTGCAGTAAAATAAAACTACTTGCTCTGAAACAATAGCCAAAGTCATGGTCCTGGCTAATATAATGCACCACACCTGTTCATTTTTTTAAATTTTGAAATATATCATGTATACAGATCTATTCATAAAAGACCTATCTGTAGTTTAAAATAGTACACCTCCATGTATCAAGAATACAACACCCCTCCTACTCCCAGAGGTAAGCGCTATCCTGGCATTCGTTACAATCATTTCCTTATTTTTCTTCAGTTTTTATTATCTACATATACATACCTAAAAATATTATTTAGCTTGTCATTTTTCAAACTATATAAATGGAATACTTATTCTTTTGATTCTTCTTTCACTCCACATTGTTTGTGAGGCTCATTTATATTGATAGGTGAGCTGTTTTCGTACATTGTCTTTGTCATGAAATAGCCCAGTATATGAATATGCCATTATTTATGTATTCTGTTGATGGACATTATTTTTTTTTTTTTAATTTTTTTTATTGTTATGTTAATCCCCGTACATTACATCATTAGTTTTAGATATAGTGTTCCATGATTCATTGTTTGTGCATAACACCCAGTGCTCCATGCAGAACGTGCCCTCCTCAATACCCATCACCAGGCTAACCCATCCTCCCAACCCCCTCCCCTCTAGAACCCTCAGTTTGTTTCTCAGAGTCCATCGTCTCTCATGGTTCTTCTCCCCCTCCGATTTCTCCCCCCCCCATTCTTCCCCTCCTGCTACATTCTTCTTCTTCTTTTTTTTTTTTCTTAACATATATTGCATTATTTATTTCAGAGGTACAGATCTGAGATTCAACAGTCTTGCACAATTCACAG